>NW_023643389.1:0-7500 GCF_015228065.2 Penaeus monodon | reverse complement strand
AGTTCTGGGGCGCTGATCCCACGCCCACTGGGCGGGCGAAGGGGGCAAAGTGACACCGTGGTAACTTGTTTCTTGTTTACTTGCTTGCTGCTTAAATTTTTCGAAGTTCTGGCTTCGCCCGGCCTTTCATTTATCCCCGGGGCTGGGGCCCTTTTAGGCTGTCCATTTTTGGGTCGACACTGGTTTTACCGGGCGGTGGGATTCCAAGGGCGCTCCGTACCCGTGGTTAAGCATTCACATAATCTCTTTACCCACACGGCGGTTCGTGGGCTTTGTCTTAGGAATTGCGTGTGCAGAAATTTCTCCAAGTATGTATAGTGTGGCGTTGGCTCCCCGCAAGCATAAAAACCCTCTCTTCACGTTCTAGGTTTGTAAAACTGCCATGCACAGTGGTAACCTAGGCGCATTCTATCAAAAATGATTCGGTACCTCTGTTGTTTATTTCAGAGAGTCCAGGGGGTTCATACCCCTGGGGATCTGATCCCAGCGGGCCCGAGGGGGAATGTCTCGTTCCTCTCTGTGAGGCGCGGGAGGGTTGGCCCCACCTACACTTCCTCCTAAGTAAATTTCGGCTCTGAGTTTATCATGGATTTGGGGGAAACCCCCGGCCATTTCGGCTAATCGTCACAGCTCATTCCTCGATCCCTTTTTGGCTGGGAAAACCCAGTTTTGAAAATTTTCACCCTGAGCAAGACCCTTTTGGCTATTGTGCGGATGGTGCAAGGTAATTTTTCAGGGGGTGAGCGCTGCTGAAGAAGTCGGCGGCCCCTTTGAGTCTGTGTGTATGCCCCAAAGGCCTTTCCCTCAGGCCCGGTGTCCCAGTGCTCCCTGATAGCAACTCCCTCTGCCGTAGCGAGGGGCGTTGTCGTTCCCTCATGGATATTTTGGCACCCTTGCGGGCAAAGCGGCGCCTGCAGTGTGGGTAAAGGGATCGCCCGACCCGTTTTTAAATATGTTCGGCTCCCCAGAGGGGGGATGGTTGCAATGACCCTCTGGTTTCTGCCTTTTAGGCTAGGTAAATTTTCACCTTTTTGCTTCCAGTCTCTGACCGGAACCTACGGGGTTTTGTCCCACGGCGGAGCTTGACAAAGTCAGGGTGTGGGGAGTCCATCCCCTTTGGCCCAGTATGGTTTTTTGAGCTAGGGCGTATTAGCCCCTGGCTTGGAGACGCCGGGATTTTTTTGCAAACAGTCGTTATCTTGTTCTAGGCGTCTGATATTTGTGTTTTGGGGCTTGTGTTCCTGGAGCCGGATGACCTTTGTAAGAATTGTGCTCCCGTTAGATAAAATTCGTGAGGCCAAAGGGGAGAAGGTTTGTCTCCATAGGAGGTTGAGCCTTCCCCACCTTGGGGCACCCAAATGAACCGGCGGCTTCGTTTTGGACTGTCTCCAAGGGTCTTATTTTTTTCTCTTGATGCCAATCAGAGCAAGGGAGGCATAGTCTACAAGGGGCCTGACAGATGTATAGAATTTTTTAGCACCTGTGTCCCCCCCTATGCTCTTCCACTCATTACTTCATGACAGACAACTTCCCTTTGTTGGGTTTCAACAGGTACTGGACCCCTGGCGAAGGAGAGGGCCGGTCTTCCTTCCCAAGGTACGGGTTTCCCTGAACCCCCCCAAAGGGCCATTCCCTATTTTAGTTTCCTTGAACTCTCGTTCAAAAGCCATGGCTTTGGATTTGGCGCAGAGATTTTGTCCTGTCCTCAAACCCTCGGATACAAGAAAACAACGCTGGGCTTTGTTTAGGCAGGTGCCCAGTGAGATGATAAAAGATCGTCTGCATAGGAGATGATCTTGCACCCCACTGGGGTTTATGTTGAGGATAAGGCTTAGTGGTTTTAAAAAAGGGGCTGGACTAGAACCCCACCCGGGGGGGGGGGGGGGTTCCATTTTTGTGGCATGTGCTGTGATAGGTGTTTGGGATTTACTCTGCTTTCTATTCGTAAATATCCCTATCCAAGCCAAAGCTTACCTCTTTTCCCTTTTTTTGGTCAGCTCCCCCTAATGGAAAAGGGGATTCCCAAATTCAAAAGCCTTTCCAGGTCAAGAATACTCCCACAGAGGCCCGTGTTTTATTGGCTCAAGAGCATGGCTTGCTGTGCGCTTTTCTCATGCCCCTGGTGAACCCGTGGGGGGTTTTGTGTGGGGGCTCCCATTTTCCATTGAGCCGGTTTGTACCATCCTCTCGGGGTCTTGGCCAGACAGCTAGGGGAGAATGGGGGGTCTTCCCCCCGGGTCCCTTTGGTTTAGGGTGGGAACTATGGGCCCTCTTCCCGCTCGGGGGAGAGTGGAAGTTTCCCCGGAATTTTTGATGGTTGCGGAAAGAAGCCCCCTACCCGCCCCGGGGGAGAGATGGGGTCGAGATCCCCTCATCGCCCGGGCTGAGTTGCAAATGGCTTTTTGGCATCCTTATTCCCTCAGAGAAAAAATAAGTCTGATTATCGGGTTCGGCTGCCCTTTTTCTGATGTGAGCAAGTCGGGCTGGTTTTGCGTTTTGTCTTTCCCCAGTTGGCTGGCAGGGTGTCCCCCCTGCTCGTTCTCCAGAGAACTCTTTCGCCAGTCTGTTTGGGCCCCTGCCTGGGGGTCGTGGTGCGTGCTTCGGGGTAGCGGCGGTGGTCACTTTTCCCTTTTCTATAGCTCTAGAGGGTGGTACGGGTCGAAAGACTCACACCATTCCCCACTTTTTCCCGCCTCACTCTGCTGGCAGTTTCCTTGGCATCCCCACAGCCTCCCTTAGGAGGGCTGGTTGTCGGGGGTTCTTTGCCTTCGGAAATGTTTTCGGGACTGTTTAAACCCCGTGGGTTTACCTCCTAATTGTCATTGAAGTACCAGCGTCCTTTTGACTCCTGGGGCCCAGGCCCAGTTTTGGGTATGGGCGGAGGCCCCCCATCAATGCTTTACAAGTCTGGTTGTAGACTTCCAATTTTTGCTCTTTTGTGGGGGGATTGCTTCTCAACAGCGGGCCAAGGCCTCGGGAAAAGCCTGCCAGTTGCCTTTTCTTTTCCATTTGGATTCGTCGGGTTTTTTTGGTGGGCCACTACCTGAGGGTTGGTTATAGGCCAAAGGTCCTGTGACGGTCTAAAACGACACGCCCGCCAAACTCTCCACCAGAGTCGCAGTGGCCGGGGGGAGGTCTAGGACCCTCCTTCCATGCGTTGGCTCCTGGCTGTTTTAGGAGAGCGATCTCGGGGAATGTCTGAGCACGTTTGGTTGGGGACGGCCCGCCGCGTCCGGTGCCCTGCAGGAGCCCGGATGGGGGGGGTGTGCATTGAAGTCTCCCCCTATGATCACTCGGTCGTGTGCGCGGAAACACATACCCCCTGTGTCTAAGCTCTACAGTGTGGCTGCTGTCACGTTGTACAATTTTAGGGGGCCCCCGCCAGTTGAATCTCGACGGCAAGAGATTTCCCTCTTTCCCGTGCGTGCATAGGGGTATTGCGGGGCAGGAATTTTTGCTTCACCAGGGGATCAGGCCCTTTTGCCATCGGGAAGTGGGGAGCGCGTAGACGTATACCCTGAGAACGAACACTTCCGCTGAAAATGTCTCCGGAGCATGATGATGTCAAGCTCCTTGATCGCACTATTCGTGGATGGCACTCCCTTAGGAGAAGCCACAGTGTTCCATGCGAAATACTTTAAATTTCGTGTCAGAGTTACAATTTATATTACATCAGAGACATCGTCACATTTGGGTTTTACGGTCGGAGCTGAAACTCCCTTGGAGATCCTCACTCTTTGGGGGGGCCCCTTTTGGCTGTCAGGCTATCCTGGATCCCTGGGGGGGGGGACCTTTGGTAGCTCTGACTTTTTTCTTTTGGGTTTTTTTCGGGCCAGGGTGTTTTGTGTTTGGGGGCCTCGTGGGAACAGCAAACCCCCGGTTTTATCTTTGAAAGACGCCCAAAGGGGGCCACCCCTCTTTCCCCGTGATTGGCTAATCCCGCCCGCGCAGGGGGCTCACAGGGGAGTTGGGAAGCCGATGGTCGTCTATTTGCCATTGAATTATAATGCTGTGCGGCGTGGTTTCTAATCCTTTGGGGTTTTGAGGGTGACTTCTGGGGTTTTTTTGTTTTCTTTTTTTTTTTTTTCTTTTAGCCTTTTAAAAATATTAAAATTAGAACTTTAAAAAAAAATGGTCATGGCACAGGTCAGGGCGGTTGGTGTGTGTATCGGTGTGGGGGTTTTGTGTTCTGGATTTTTAGTGTTCTGGGCCCCCAGACGTTTTTTGTGGAGTTTTTTGTGTTTTTCGAAGTGTTGTTTTAAAATTTTTCGTCTTCTTGTTTGCTAGTCTGGCCCAGGGGTTTTTTTCCTCGCTGTTAGCGTTGTTTTGTGGTTTATGCTGTATTTCGGGGTAGTGTTTTTGCTGAAAATTTGGGCTAGAAATGTTGTGCCCTGTACCCAGAGTAGTCTTTTTTTTGTCTGATTTTCTTTGGAGTTTTTGTGAGTATGAATTTCAACCCGTGGGAAGCAGTTATTCTAAATGGGGTTTACAGTTTTTTTTGTAGAGTCTGAGTTTTGTTTTGGGTGTCAGCATGAAAAGCGTTTTTGTTTGGTTAGTGTTTTTTTGCTTGTGCTATTCTTTGTTTAACGTGGGTTTGAACCCGTGCTTGTGAAGTGAAGTCCGAGAATGTTTCCTGTGGATGTATGGATGTTTTTGTTGTTGATCGTGTTGGTTTGATTTTTTGCGTGCTAGGGTATGAGTTTGAATTTTTTAGTTTTTCTGTTTTTCCCGTGGTGTCAAAGTGTTGATGTTCTGTAAGCCTTTCTGTTGTTTTTTCAGAAGTGTTTTGGGTTTAGAAGGGTGTGTGGTAAACGTGTGATTCGTCTGCATAGGAAATATAGTTCTGATGGGGCGGTTCTGGGAGATTTGGGGTATACAGGTTGGGGTTGGGGATAAAACGCTTTTCCCCGTGGTACTCCCTTTTGAGGGGGTGGGGTGCTAGGTGGGCTCCGGCGTATTGTGGCAGTCCTTCATCCAGGAAGCTGCAGAGAAGGGGTGTAAGTGTGTGGGGGAGGTGTAGTTGTGTTAGTTTTGTATTTAGACTGTCTGCCATACCTTATCAAAGGCCTTGCTGAGTCTTGTAGTATTGCGTTTGTCTGGGGCTTGTTAGCGAGACCGAGAGCGTTCCCCGTAAGCGAGGGGGATGGCGCTCTCGGTCCCCCTGTGTGGGCGAAAGCCGTATTGCCCAATGTTGTGTTTTTTGGGTTTTTTCAAGGGGTGGGATATTCTGTGCGATTACCCCCTCTAGCATTTTTTTTTTTCCCGGGGGTTCTAAGAGTGGAAAGGGGGGGTAATTCCCCACCCCGTTGTGATTTCCCCCGGGTTTGGGGGTTTAAAGGGAGTGTGGGATGTTTGAACTTATCAGGGAAATTCCTGTTTTCCAGTGCTGCATTGAAGATATGGCGTGTCTGCTATCATTCTGGGGGGGAATTTCGATGATTGTTTTTTTTATGTTTTCTTGCTCCCGGTGTTGTGTTTTGGTGCGTTTGATTGTGTTTTTTTTTCTTCTGGAGTGTTGGGTGTGGAGAGGGGACTTTCCCCTGTGAAGTGTTTAGTGTGTGATGTTTTTTTGGGAGAAAATTTTGTTTTTTATGTTGTTTTATGTATTTTAACCTCGGTCTGTATGTGGTGGAAACGGGCGTTTTTCGGTTGGGGAGATTTTGGGAAAATTTTGTTGCCAGAATTCCCTATGGAAGGCTCCATCCCTCCCCCGATCAACCTTCTGTCTGGTTTTGTTTATAGTATGTGATTTCGTTTGTTCGAACCCCCTGAGTTTTCGAAGGAACTCCAAAATTTCTTGGGTTTTTGAGTTTTGCATAGTCTTTGCGCGAGTGTGTCCCGTGGTGTTTGTTTATTACTTTAATTTCGTGTGTTATTTGGTTTGGATTTCTTTGTATCGGTGGAAAATTTTGGTTTCCCCCCCTGTGTTAGTGCTAGTTGATGTTTGTATTGTTTTTAAACAAATTTCAGGCGATGTTTTTCTCTTAATAAGGGATAGTTTGTGTTTGTTTTTGGGGGTTTGGCCCCGTGGGCCCCTTGTATTTTCGTACCACGTTTTAAGGGGGGTTTTATTTGTGTGTGGGGGTGCCCCCCGAGATCATTACGTGTGGTCTTCAAGTGATTGTCTGAAACCCTCCCGTTTGCAGTTTAAGGGTTTTCGGGGTTTGTGTTGGGGGTCATGATAGGGGTTTGTTGCAGTGTTAAAATACCGGGAGGTGGTCGCTGGTGTACGTCGCCCGTTGTGATATGGTGGTGTAAGTGGCTCTGTGGTTTGCCAAGACGATTCGGGGGTTGTTTCTGTGTTTTGTGTTATATTGTTGGTGTGTGTGGACCGAGGTGTGTGAGTCGGTCTTGTTGTATGAGTGAGGCGAGGCCTCTGCCAACGGTGTTTGACACACACACACACATATATATATATATATATATATATATATATATATATAAATTATATATACATATATATATATACACACACATATGTAGCAGCACGTACCCCGCAAACCTGGAGTTCAGCATAGTTACCCAGGTTGGGTCACACAGGTCCACAGCCATGTCCGCGCTCATTGGACAGCGGGCTCCCCTTGTTCCCTGCGCGCTTACACAGCGCTAGTGTATTTAAGCCGCAGAGCCGAAAAACGAGATCAGCATTCCCCGATCCTCCAGCAGAGCAGACAACAATAGCAGCACCACAAGGACTGCCCAGTCCTTAGCCGACCGGGGAGCCTGCTGGCTCCCCCGTTGATCTCCAACTTCACTTCAGCACCCAGCCATACCTGTGGGCACTCACACCCACAACAGATTCTCCCCAAAGAGATAAGACACCAGTAACCTTCAATAGAAGATGGGCAAACATCCACCTTCTATACTGGTGACCACCGGAGTGATACGATATGGTATTTCGCTCGCTCGCTTTGCTCACTCTCTGGAAGGGGAGTACCTGTAGCAGCAAAGACCCTGCAACCTGGAGTTCAGCATAGTTTACCCAGGTTGGGTCCACACAGGTCCACAGCCATGTTTTCCGCGGGTCATTGGGCAGCGGGCTCCCCCCGTTCCCTGCGCGCTTACACAGCGCTAGTGTATTTAAGCCGCAGAGCCGAAAAACGAGATCATAGAAAAGAGACTCTCTGAGAGAGCAGCTGAAGAAGAAGGACCTCTCCTCTCCTCTCCTCCCCTCTCTCCCTGCGGTGAATCGGTCCTTAATTGGACGATTCAGAGAGAGGGGATGATCGGTTCCCCGGCAAGGGTGGCGGACGGGGCGCAGCGGGTGGAGCCGAGCAACGCCAAGAGAGTCACCAAAGATCCCTGGGTCGTGTGGCTTTTGCATGGGCATATTAAAAAAGATGCACCGCGCCCGGTCCCATGCAATCTTGGCCTCGGCTCTTCCGCGTTACCGGATCGGTGACCCCGGCCCCCCATTGTTTGATGCCACGATGCCTATGTGCTTGCATGTAGCTTCGTACCCTCCTAGGGCCTACCTTCCATCTTTCCTATGCGAATTTT
>NW_023643388.1:20000-25000 GCF_015228065.2 Penaeus monodon | reverse complement strand
CCAAAAAAAAACACAACACCACACAAAACAACCCACCAAACACAACCCCCCCCCCACACACAACACACACACACACAAAAACAATATATTATAAAAAATAAAATTAATAAAATATTTTTATAATAAAAAATATTATATATATATATATAAAATAAATATAATATAATAAAAATATATATAAATATATATAAATAATATATATATTAATATATATATATATATATATATATTTTATTATATTATTATATTATATATATATATATATATATATATATATTATATATAAAAAAACCATATTAATATATATATTTATATTTAAATATATATTAATATATATATAATATATATGCATCCCTGATTTACACACACAAAACCAACACACACACAAAAAATATGGTGTGTGTGTTAAGTGTGTAAGGGTTTGAATGTGCGAATGGTGTATGTTATATATATATATGGGTATAATATATATATATATAATTTAATATTTTTAAATTATATAATATATAATATATTATACTTTTGTTATACCATAAATATATATACTTATATTTTATTTATTATATATATTTAAAATATAATATTAAAATTAATTAATTATAATACAATATAACCTAAATACATTTACACACGACACCACCCCAAAAAAACACACACCCCAACAGAAGATGGAAAAAAATGGAAACTTGAAAATGATACGAAATTATTATTATAATAATTATATATTATATTATATATATAATATTAATAATTATATATTATATATATTAGTTGTGGGGTGTAGTCTGAGTGTGTGTGCGTATAAATTGTGCGTGAGCTTGAATGTGCGTACGTGAATGCATGCATACACTCAAATACACAAGCAAACCAATATTCCTATTTACAGCTAATGGCTCACTGCACAAAAACAACTCCTTTAAACAAGACAACGCAATAACCCAATAATTACAACCAAAAAGGTCTAATACGGCGATCAGATTGTTTTTTCCAAAAACGTCTCTCTGTTTCCCAATAAAACCCATTTTTTCTTGGTGTTTTTGCTTGGGTTTAAGGGGGAAAAACTTATAAGAATTGTCTATTGTCAAAAGCGATTAATCTGTGTTCCCACGTAAAGGAATTTAAAAGGGTTTTCTTGTTGACATCAAATTCTAATTGTCTTTATATTCGTCTATAGATAACCTCTTTATTTTCCATATCTTTTTCTGAAGAAAAAGGCCAAAGTCTTTTTTTTTTTTTCCTTTTTTTTTTCTTTTTTAGTCATCGTTATGTTTTTTTAGTTTTTATTTTGGAACAGTTATTCGATTATCCTTAAAGTTGTTTTTCAATTTATGTAAATTTTTTAGAAAAGCAAAAAGTTTTTTATGATATTTATGTAAAAGAAATAAAGGTATAAAAATAATTTTTATAATAATTATGATAATGAGGATAGGAATAATAAAAAAAGTAATGAGAAAAATGATAAAATATAATGAAAATAGCAATAAAAGATAATGGGAGAAAGAATAAGGAAACATGAAAATGGAAAAAATGAAAAAAATGATATGATTACAAAAGAATTATATAAAAATAGTAATCATAAAAGAAACAATACTAATATAACGTAATAAAAATAAGATAATGGATATAAAAATAAAATAAAAAAATAATAAAATAATAATAATAATAATAAAGAAAATAAAAATCATTATTATCTTATTTTTATTTTTATTTTTAAATATTATTATTATTATTATTATTGTTTTTTCTTATAAGATAAAAAAAATAAGATTATAATGAAATAAAAATATAACTTTCAATGATAATTTGAAATAAAAAAGACAATGATAAAATTTTTCAATTATTCTTTTATTATTATTTTTATTATTGATGATGATGTGATAAAATAATAATGAAAAATAAAAATAAAACAAAATTTTAATGATAATAATGAATTTTAAAGTTTGTTATTATAATACCTTTTGATTTTTTTAAATATTGAATAATAATAATAATAATAATAAAAATAAAATAAGATGAATAATTAATAAAAATAAAAAAAATAAAAAACAATTATTTTTATTATTTTATTTTTTTACAAATTAGATAATTTGAGTAATGTTAAAAAAAAATTATAGGATTACAGTATTAGAAATAATAATCATAAAAAATTAACAACAAAACCGACAACAACAATAACAAACAAAAACAACAACAATATACTAATAAAAAAGATAATAATAATAATGAAAAAAAATTATAAAAATAAAATTAAAAATAAAAAAATTTAAAAATAATAATTAAAATAATAATTAAAAAATAAAAATTTAAAATAATAAAAAAGAAAATAATAAATTTCATTAAAATATGATGTGATGAGATGTTTGATGTGTGATGGATGATGAGGATGTGTGATGTGATGTGATGATGATGATATGTGATGAGTTGATGAGTGTGATAGTAATATTTTTTGATAAAAAAAAAATTGAAAAAAAAGATTAAAATGGAGTTGGTAATGTTTTTCTTTTTTGATGATTCTAAAAAAAAAAAATAAAATATTAGCAATGATAATGTGATAACAACAAAAAAAAAAACAACAAAAAGAATAAGAAGAAAAAAAACAACAACAAAAAACACAACAACAACAAAACAACAACAATAATATTGATAATAATAATCCTTTGTACTGTTAATGATGATAACAATGATGATTATAATAATCAAAATGATGATGATCTTTAAATTAGTAGTGATAAGAGCAATAATAATAATGAAAATAATAACAGTAGTAATGTTGTTTCCCCCTTTTTCATTAGTTATTATATATTATTTCCTTAGCGTCTCATATAATCTTTGTTGTTCATATTAGTCATATTTCACTCATAGATTTAACTCATCAAATTTGTATCAATTAGTTAAGAAAAGTGTATGAAAAAGTTAACAGCCTTCTAAAAGTATATATGTTATCTATCAATTGAAAAAAATATATATATACCCAAAAATGTAAACCCAATCACATAAATTGATATACCAATAATACATCATTTGAGTTCATTATAATCCAGTATAATAACTATACCACCTTGAATATTCATCTGTTAATTTTAACAAGTAGCTTGCCACTTTACTCTAAATTCTGACATGCAAAGAACAATATAATTTTAAACTTAAGCAAGCTGTTATTGATTATGAAATTAGAGCAAACAATATCAATACTTTGAATAATTATAAGCAATATGTAAAAGAATTTCCTTTTTAACATGCAGTTACTGAAATCATAGTAATAATTGTTTCTGTTATTATTAAATAAATTGTATTACAAAAAATAGTGAAACTATATTTAAGCAAGATGAAATACTTAAACCAAGCAATTAAAATACTAAGATGTCCTTACATAATTACTATGTTAAAACTTAAGATTATCTCCATTAAAAAGTAAATGAGTACATATCAAGAAAATGGTCAGAAAAATATCTTATACTTCATCAAGCAATTATAATACTAAATTAATATCATTACGCAGTAACTAAATCAAGCAAAATCTTATCCTAAAAATACTTAACTAATACATACATTTGCAAGCATAAAATTATTCTTACTCTCCACTGGAAATTATTAATTTTCATCACTGTTAAATCACACTTCCGTAGAGCTAAGATCTCTTAAAAGTAATTCATTAATTCCTTACTTTCTAAGCATACTTAATATATCCTTTACACTTAAAAATCAAATCTTTATGTATTCAGGCACATCTTTCTCAAAACGTGAAAATCAAATCTATAATTTTAGTATATAATTCTTACTTCTAAAATTAACTTCATCAAATACATTACTTGGTCCATTATATAGCCACACATAACTCTAAAAATAATCCCTAATCCTACTTAAACCACATTATCCATAGCACATTCCCGTCCACTATGTCCATCAAGATAAGGCCTAAATCACTTCAACCGAGCTACCAACATGTGCCACAAAAATGACATGGCTACTGGATGCTACTCTGAAATCTAGTCCACCGTTGTCTGTCAATCATCATCATCATCAAGGGCTAACGCGACGGGGCGCATGGCCGCATCCACCCTTCGCTTCCAGCCACGAGGATCCCTCGAGGCGAGTCTCCAGGCAGGCACACGGCCCATCTCTAGTTCCTCGCGACAGGTCTCGTCGAGCTGCCTAAGCCATGATCCCTAGGACGTCCCACAGGTCTCCTCCACCAGGGTTGTCTTGCAGAGAGACAACCTGGTGGGCAGGGTCGTCCATAGGGAGGCGAGCTAGGTGGCCACATAGCCTGAGTTGGCGATCCCGGATTATGCAAGTAACAGGTTCCATGCCAGTCTCACGGTTGTAACCGCCGGTTGGACACGTGGTCCTGCCAACTGTACCCCATGATCCGGCGAAGGGACTTGTTACAAAAGGCATCAAGGCGAGACTCCAAGGCACTGGATAGCGTCCAGGTTTCGCTTCCATAGAGCAAAACTGGAAGTATCAAGGCCTTGAAGACACGCAGCTTGGTCCTTCTGCATAGGTACCGACATCTCCAAACGCTCTTGTTGATCGAGTTCATGGCTCCTGTTGCCAGACCAATCCGTCTACTGACTTCCTGGTCTGACAACCCAGAGATATGGACTACGCTACCAAGGTATGTAAAACTTTCTGTGACTTCAACGTCCTCGCCGCAAGCATGGATCGACTGAACGGGTTCCCCTAACAGGCCCCAAAGTCCTGTATCTTGGTCTTGGTCCAGGAGACCTCTAGGCCTAGGGCTTCGCCTCATTGCTAAATGCATCAAGAGCCGCCACAAGTGACTCCAAGGACTCAGATAGGATGGCAACATCGTCGCAAAGTCAAGGTCCGAGACCTTGATATTGCCTAGTGTTGCTCCGCCCTGACTTTGGCTAGTAGCTCTGCCCATTATCCAGTCCATACAAGTGTTGAAAAGTGTGGGTGCAAGGACACAGCCTTGCCTCACCCTGAATTAACAGGGAAGAAGTTCGACATACCCCCACCACACTTTACAGCAC
>NW_023643388.1:0-12500 GCF_015228065.2 Penaeus monodon | reverse complement strand
ATATCGTTTCTTCACATGATAAAAGTTTGAGAACAGGAGTTCTATGAATTTAATGAAGTTTGAGAACAGGAGTTACAATGAAATTTAATAATTCTCCTCCCTTCTTCCATGATAATTGCACCGGAAATAGGCTACCCTGTTAGGAATGAAAGCGAAATAGGCCTACGAGGGCTCGTGCCAAGTGGTTCTCCTTTTTCAAATCGTCAAAAAGGATTTACTAGATTTTATATCCGATCGGTCTTCATTGATTAATGTGCACAGTCAGCTATACAGTATAGGGAATCTCTATATCAATACTACAAAATCATCGTGAACAAATGCACACACAAACACACACACACAGAGACAACACACACACACACACACACAACACACACACACACACACACACCCACACACACACACACACAAAACACACAAGCATCACACAATACCACACACCCCACACCTACAGCACACAAACATATGCATACATGAATTGATATATTGATCTATTTTATTAACTTTTTGGTAATAGGTCTGTCTGTCAATGTATATACCGATGTATCAATTTATCTCTGTCTCTTTATATATAAGTATATATTATATAATATATATATATATATATATTATAATATATATATAAATATCCTTCTATATGTCTGTATATGTACATTTTGTGTATGTATGTGTCTATATAGTATGTATTTATGTATGTAGAAATGTGTGTTATTGAATGCAATATATACTGTGTTATATAATAATTACATGTTTACACGATATATTCATAAAGTGTTTTAGTTCTTTGTTTTTGCACCAGACAAAATATACAACGGAATATAACACATTTGAATGTTCATGGTTTCCGAAGAGGCAAAGTTTAGCAGAGAAAATGGAGGCTGAGAGCCTTCTTTTTCCGCCGCAAAGCATTGCCTTGAAGTCTTAGAATGGCTTCCGCTGCAGACTCTAACTTGTGTATTGGGTATGTCCGGATCCTCACGCACACATACATACACATTTGTACGTGTGTGTGTGTGTGTGTGTGTGTGTGTGTGTGTGTGTGTGTGTGAGAGAGAGAGAGAAAGAGAGAGAGAGAGAGAGAGAGAGGTTGAACCAAACTGAAAAAAAACGTATATGCATATTCGTGTATTCTCTTGTTCTTACCTAGTGTGTAATATGTATGCCTATATCCATACACTTTATATGCATACACATATTTTGTGTTCTTAAACTATCTTTACTACAATAATGACACGCGCCATACTAGAAATAAGCTCACGCTAAAAATATTTTCTCTACGTTTGGGAACTGTGGCGAATGCAGTGCAGAAAAAAATGAGGTTTTTGGGGTTGCTTTCTCACGGGCGGGAAAGATACTATCATGCGAAAGGAACCGAACAGACAGGGGCTTGGAGAGAGAGAGAAAGAAAAAAGACAGGATACTCGATAGCTGATTTTGTTATTTTTCCCAACATATACATTTATATGTTTTTTAAATGTATCTTCCGCTGTCTGTGTGTATGCGAATAATCAACTACTTTAACCCACCGCTGGTACACTCCGCAAGCCTAATCCTACGCCACTGGCTTTTGGCCCGTTATTCTTTTCATTAATCGAAATTCAATCCTCGCGCGAACATCGATTATTGGATACACACAAATTCCGCCTAATTCGGAAGCCTTAATGGTATTGCCAAGCATTTGCCATCCCTCGGGCAGCCCTAATTGTTGTAGCAGGTACGAGCGCTGCGTTGAAGGACAAAATGGGGGAGATAATCCTTGGCTCCACTTGCCCGGGAGAGAAAGAGAGAAAAACGAACGCTAGGAAAAGGGGAAAAGGGAGGATAATAGGAAACGCTAGATGAAGGAAAAAGGGAAGAACGTAGGAAACGCTAAAAATAAAGGGAAAAGAGGGAAGAACGTGGGACATGCTATGTAAAGAGATAAGAGAAGATAATGGGAAACGCTAGATGAAGGAAAGGTAAGGGAAAATGAGTAAGACTAGGTGAAGGGAAAAGTAAGAATACTAAATGAAAGGAAAATGGAATAAAATGGAAAAACTAGATTAAAAGGAAAGGGGGGATAAAGGAAACATTTAGTAAAGAGAAATGGAAAAATAAGAACCGCTGTGTAAAGGAAAAGGCAGAGCTAAGAAATGATGGATCAGTGAACAAGAAAAAATGAAAACTGGCAATATGGAGAATGGGAAAAAGGGGAAAAAAACACTAGGTAAAGGAACAACGAAAAAAAATGGGTAAAGGAAAAAAGAGGAAAGAGAAAAAAAAAGAAACACTAAATACATAGAAAAGAGAAAGAAAAAATGTTGACAAGGAAAAAAAAGAAAATTATGGGACAGACAAAACAGAAAAAAAAGATAAATAAATATATAACAAATATTAGGATAATGATAAAGAACAACAAGGAGCAATGTAGGAATGAGAACATCTTGAAACAGAAAATTTAAAATGCGGGTGTTTCAAAAAAAGAGTCTATAATATTTTATCAAGTAGTTCCATAATCCGGGATCAACAAACATGATTTAATCCTCATAAGAGGTCACATTCACGTAACTTTTTGATTATATATACGTATATAATTTAAAATATCAAAGTAATATTTTTTTACTTTAACTTTATATCCCCGGCATTCTTGATGTCTGATTGTGAATGTGTGTAACCGTTATTATAGTTATTTATATATTTTATTTTTAATATAATGCCCGGAGGAATCGTTCCCAGCATCATAATGAATATCATCATCTTAATGACGAGTATAGTAATAATGAACAGTAATAGCAATGGTAATAACAGTAGTTAAGATGATCATAATGATAATGGTCATTATAAATGAGAAGGTGATTAGGCTATGCCTGTAATAATAATAAAATATAATAACAAGGGAAAGAAAACCCAAAATACAAAACTAGATTTATTGAAAATGAGACTCCCGTTCGAAATCCACCTGGATTCCATCTTCAGACCTGAAGATGGAATCCAGGTGGATTTCGAAACTGTAGTCTCATTTTCAATAAATCTAGTTTTTGTATGTGGGTTTTCTTTCCCTTGTATCAGCACGGAAGAGTGTTTTGCTATTCATAATAATAACAATAATAAATTAATAATGATAATGATAATAATAATAATATAATAATAAAAATTTAAAAATAATAATAATAATATAAATAAACAAAAAAATAATAAATAATAATAATAAAAGAGAAAGGCCCAAAGGCAACAATCGCATCACCACGTCTAATAAAGTAAACGGCTCCCTATACTTCAGAGTGCTTACGACACCCTCAAATGGATACCTGAACTCAAACAAATAAATCGCAAATATTGGTTTGCAAATTTACGGTGAAATTTGCAGCACTTCCAACCATGTGTGCAGACGGTGTACCCAGCAACCGAGGTGACCTTCAAGGGAAAAAAAAAAGGGCGGAACTGGTTAGTATAATTTGTTTTTGATAAATTTTTTTTTTCCTTTTCTTTTTTTTTTGCGGTGTCTGTTTTTTTGTTTAATGTCTCTTATATTGCTTTAGTGGAAGACTGCTTAATGATGGTGTTATTAGATTTCTGATGCAGATTCGAATAGTGAAATAATATTAGCAGATGATCCAAGCTTAGTATAGCATTACAAAAACACTTCGGATTTTGAAATATCTGTTTTTTCCTTTTAGTTATCAAACAAGGAAAAACAAAAATAATAATACTAATAATCGATAACAGTATCAATATTTTATTTTCGACAAAAAATCATTAACGCTTGGGAAGTGAATATAGTTAATTTTCAACCCTTTTGATAAAGGCTCATTTGGAAAAAGTGATCTCTCTCTCTCTCTTTCTCTCGCTCTCTCTTCTCTCTCTCTTTTTCTCTCTTCTCTCTCTTTTCTCTCGCTCTCTCTTTCGCTCTCTATCTCTATCATTTCCCCTCTCTTCTCTCTCTCTTCTCTCCTTCGTCTCTCTCCCCTCTCTCTCTTCTCTCTCTCTCTCTCTCTGAAATGAAAGGGCTTCTTTTTTTTTTTTTTTTTAATGCAAGATATAGGCAAATTTTGTATCATTTCGGGTTTTATTTGGAAACAAAGAAATTAGATTGTATGATAAAGCAAATATTTTCAGTATAAAAAGGGTTATGAATAGTTTAATATTATAATTCATATGAAAGATAGGTTACTGCGTGTCAATATTATATTTCGGATCTTGGAAAGTTTCAATATTTTACAATATATAAAGTGTATAATATTTTTGACGAAGGCGATAAAATCGAGACTTCATATCATATCTACTTTTATCAAATAATTATTACCATGTAATCTTTTTGAAAAGAAACATTTTTTATAAGAATTTGATCAAAGGCTGCATAAGTAAATAAATAACTGGATAATATGATTAAGTAATCAGATAAAATATGAATCATTTAATAACAGACCGCAAGCGAAAAACCCAAAAAAATCACGAGTGTTCACTGTATTTAGACATTTCAAGCCTATTTAGGTAAGATTTAAATAAGAAAACAAATCCCCCCCAAGATTATATTCCTACACTATCAGCCTCCAAGGACGTCTTTTAAAAGTCCTTTTCATCCTCACCCACTCCTTCTTAAACGCAGTAAGACGTCTCCAAATCTCCATGTCAAGGGAAAAATAGCTGCAGGGTCGGGTGTCGGCCAAGGAGTTGAGGCAAAGCGCTGCACGTCGTTCGCTTTACATGAAGCCAACTCGGAGGTGAAGGTCTAAGATTGTGAGATTTTTTATTTTAATTTTATCATGTTTTTATGTTTTTTATTTGGGTTATGTAGTTTATTATTATTATCATTATTATCATTATTATTATTATTACTTGGTTAGTTTTTGTGTGTAGGGTTTATTCGTTTGTCTGTTTGTCTTTACTGTTCACAATGGTATCTGTCGTTTTTGGAATTTTTACTTAGTATATCGATCAATGATACCAACACTATCTCGTGATTTTATTAACTGTTTACATAAATGCTATATTTCAAAAATGACATTGCTTTTTTCGAAGTTTTTTGTTTTTGGTGATCTTATTATTTTTTTAATAAAATTTTTAAAAAGTCGGTGAGTCAAACCTTCGATTTAGCAGATAGATCGCGAAGACCTTAGGAAAAAATTTCGAAGACAATTTGCTTAGCGTTCCGTGGCCTCGGATGAATATTGTGTTCTAAGTAGTGCAGATTGTTGATATCATAGGCGAAATGTATGCAGCTCAAATGATTATAAATAAATGTCTGGTGTCTTAAATCTTCGCGGATGTATGAGGTTTACGAAAAGAAGCACCGACGTTTAAAGGTTGGGAACCCTTTGGATAAGGATCGGACAGGCGGAATTTTTAATTCGAATCCCCAGGGGCTGTGGTGTGTAACCTCCTCGTGTTCAGTTACCATCATTATGGCAGACGATGCAAATGCGACGCTAGAGCACAGACATTGACGTTGATTAGAGACAGCAATTAATGTCTACCTCTAGCATAGTTCAAAAAAAAAATGTAAAAAAAATTCAATAAAATAATTTCGCATGGTTTAACCGGGAACGCATATGTATGATAGACATTGCAAACATTTTAATCAATCCGGTTTGTGGCAAGAGAACGGACACATTTACATGAGAAGGTATGCGGGGGTGCTAGTGTTCTTGAAACTTTAGCACCGGATTTTGAAGGGGGATTTTAAGCAAGGAAAGGTTGCACCAGGGAGGAAATTTATTCAAGTAAATACCAAGTAAATAAAGGTCCAGGTAACTGAGGTACGCGAGTAAGACTTATGAGCATTCGGTAAGTAAAGTTAATAACGTGAATGCCGATAGATAAAGAAGGAAACGACAGTGAATGCCTGGTAATTAGGGTAAGCGACGCCAGGTAAGTAAGGAAGGTAACGGTAATGAATGCAAGGGAGCAAAGGAAGTGAGTGAGTAAGTAAAATACAAGGGTGCCAGGTGAGTAGAGCATGAGAATGCCGGTAAGTAAGAGGAGTGTTGTTGCGTAAAGTATGATTGCATAAATTTTAGGGTACAAATCAATGAGGTATGTGAGCGTCAGGTAAGTAAAAAATTTTGGAAGTGCTAGGTAAGTAAAGTAAACGAGCGTTAGATTTAGAATAGCGACAGGTAAGTAAGATAAATGAAAGTAAATTTAAAGGAGGACAAGTGAGCGCCAGAAAAGCAAATGTTATGCACAAAGACAGTAAAGTTCATAAAAGGGGAGCCAGGTAACTAAAGCACGTGAAACCAGATAAATAAGGTATGTGAGCGCCAGCAGGGCAAGTAGGTTACGTGAATATACCTGTCAAGGTAAATGAACTCCAAGTAACGTAAGTGAGCGTCAGGGAAGTAAAAAAGGGAATGGCAGTGAATACAAATCATGAAGCAAGTGTCAGGAAAGTAAAGTGCAACAATGCAGGTTTGTATATCTTAGCGCGCCAAGTAAGGTACCAAACAAATAAGGTATGTGTGAGTGCCTGGGTAAGGGCAGTGAAGGCTGTTAAGTAAAACACATACATACTAGGTAAGTAAAGCAAGTGAGTAAGAAGCAGGTAGTGGACCCAAAATAGTTTAAGGAAGGTGATTGAGGGATAAAGTGGGTAAAGATATAAATTTAGTGACAAGCAAATTAAGTGTTCAGGTAAAAAAGAACGTGGCACCAATAAGTAAAGTATGAAAGCGCCAAATAAATAAAGTAACACATGTCAGGTAGTAAGGTGAGTGAGATTCAAGTAAGATAGGTAAAGTGAGTGCTACGTGAGCGCTGAGGAAAAAGGAAGTAAGGGAATAGGTAATTAAAGAACGAGAGGTAGGGAAGGAGGCTGCTGGTAAATAAATTCCATAAGGTAAGGAAATAAGTTATGTGAGTGTCAGGTAAGAATGGCACTGTACACTATAAGTATGTGAGTGCCAGGTAAATGAGGTAATGAGTTCCAGGTAATTAATGTAGCAAGCGCCTTGGATGTACAGAAAAGAAACAAGTAGAAGCAATAAGTAATTTTAAGAAAGCTGAATGCCAAGTAAGTCTGCACTGACCGCCAAGTAAGCCAAAGTAAATACCAAGTAAGCAAAAAAAAAAAAAAAAAAAGCCGGTTGTTAATCACTGATGGTTTAATGATCAGTATTATCGATATCATTATTTTCAATATTATCATTACAGTTACTAGTAATCAACATAACGTCGTTATTTCATTTATCTATACTACTGCTAAAAAATATACTGAAGTAAATAGTAAAGATGATCATGTTACCGATATTGTTTCTGTATTGCGCTTCACCAATATTAATTTCGATTCCCTCAATCCCCCTGCTTACTGTTGCCGTGGGGGGGGAGGGGGGGGGGTCCTAGGAGACGGAGACTGAGGCCCAATGTGAGGGATCACCCCTAACTTGGACCTCAGCCCTCGCCTCAAATGATATTGCTTGGTTTCTCCTCCCCCCCTTTTCCCCTTCCTTCTCTTCTTCCACCCTTCTTCTGTCCGCTTATCCTAAAAAGTAAACAAATTTTACCCTTTTCGCCAAAAACTTTACCAGAGTCCTGTATGACCTTTAATGTCTAGCACATTTTTTGTTTTAACCATTAACTGTTCCTGTAAGCAGGCAGACAAAAGGATGGATAGAAAGTAAAAACCCGGGAATAAAAGGAAAATCTAATCCCAGGGGATTAGCGAGGCTCTAAGATCCTTAATTTGCGCAACAACAGAGCGTCTGGCAGTGATATATTATCGGCCAACATGCATTAGACTCCATTCATTGCATTTCCTACACGCGCCTCCCTCCTACGATTTTGAGCAGCTTCATTTTTTAGGGCTTCCCAGACTCGTTACTGGCTTAATAACGGGGCTTCATGTGATTAAACAGAGAATTTTGAGTTATTGCTCTGCTTCAGTTTTTATGCGATTCCTGTGGTATCTTCTTGAATTTTTTTTTGAACTTGACTTAGGTTGATTATCTTCAGATAAGATATTTCCCTAGTATAGTGAAGTCTTAAGCTGGAATGTGAGTTGAGTTAGACCCTGAATTAAGTTTTAAATTGGTCTTGAATTAAAGTCAGTCATATACGTTGGGTATACTTAGAGAGTCTACACTGAATCCAAAATTAAATTGTTATTTAACTGAATCGAATGTTGATTATTTCCTGCTTCAGTCTCTCAAAACGCTTGAGTGGAAGCGTGAGAGGATTCATCAAAGAATGCGTTTTGTGAATTTGAAGACGTTTGAGGGGTGGAATGCATTTCCTATGTTTAGATCCTTTTGTCGTTAGTGTGCACACACTTGACTGGAAACAGGTTTGTGTTTGGAATATGAGAGTGTCAGTAGTAAAGGTAATCGTGGGGATAATATTAGTATTGTTACTATTATAAAATTACTGCTACTTACTATTGTTGCTATAATCATTATTGCTTTTTATTACTATTACCGGTTATGTTTCTATCAGCAAACTAGTCTGATATTAATCAACTGTGAACTTTGTTACGGGGGTTGGGAATATTAATTATTAGTTGCAGAGATCGGGGTCGATTATTCAGAGTGGATACACGAGCTCTTGCACAAAGCCATTCAGAACTGTCTGTGCCCTTTGTCTATATGTTTGTTTCTCTGTTTTCTTTCATTTCTTATTTTTACTCTCTTTCTCTCTCACGGCGGTAAGAATTATGTGTAAATGTAATGAGAAGCTAGAAGAAAGTAATGTAGCTTTGACTCCAACAAATCCTAAAGTATTTATCAGAATAACAAAAGAAAAATCTGGGCAGAAGGTACCCAGAGCCGAGCTATTAATATTGTTATTAGACGTCACTTAAGGAACTGACGTATTCAGAAAGAACCTATGTACTGTCACTCAAGGCGGGTCAAGTGGGGCCTGTCGAGAGTTAGTCATCGGAACAATGTCCCCCTTTCTATCCTTCGACAATTTATTTATGGGGACTGTTGTTCCTTGCACCATTATCAGAAATCTTCATATTTTTAGCCTTGTAGATGTATTTTCATTATTGTACTTTGCTCACTGTAGACTTGATATTTCACCTATAAGCATAATGTTTAGCAGCTTTGATTGATTTTCGGTAACTATTGTGTTCTTTTTGGATGCACCCAAATCAGAAATTAGCAAACCATATCTATTAATATTCGTGTGTTTTGTTGTGTGTGAGTGTGGGGTGATCATATTGCCGACATTTGTTCATATGGGCAATAATACAGCAATCCTGAAATTAAAACCCCTAACTGTCAAACTTATTGTGAGTAATAAAACAAAACAATATTAATCGCTATCTTTAAACACCATCCTGGGAGGAGATTTAATTTCGGTGTTTTGACAAATAGGTAAACTTTACGACTATAATCGTAAAAGGGGGGTTAATGGTATCTTTTAATGTAACAATATTTCAGACACAGTAAACAAATGATATGAAGGTCGTAAATTTAGAAGTCCATTCCCAAAATGCAGAACTTTCGTTGCGCCGGCCATACACTTCGTCGTAAACACAAAGCAAACCCTTTTTTAACAGCTATTTAAATCTACCTATATCGTGATTCACACCCTGCGGTTATACACTGCGGCAGATCGAGAACGCGAGCAAATCACTATGGCCCTTTGAAACATCCGATATCTCTCTGTCTGCCTGAAGCGAGAATGGTTGTCTCATAATTGTGTTTTGGGGAGGCTGTCATTGTCACGTAGGGTTTCTGTGTACTTCTCTCTCTCTCTCTCTTTGACTCTCTTTCTGGTTTCTCTCTCTCTCCCCTCTTTTCTCTATCCCTCCCTCCCCTTCCCTCTCTCTCATTCTTCTTATTCTCCCTCTCTCTCTCTCTCTCTCTCACTCTCTCTCTTGCCCCCCCGTTATCACACTCGTTCCCCTTTTCTCACCTCATCATTCTATCCCTCTCCCCCCAGTCACCTAGCCCACCCCTCGTCCTTCTCTCCCATCCCCCTTGCCCTTCTCCTTTAATCCCCCTTAAGTCTAATCTAGTCCATTCTTCCTTCTCCCTTCTCGCCCCTGGTTTTTCTCCCTCTAAAAAATTGACACCGGCATCACAGGAGACTTCACGCCCTTCCCCGAACTGCTTTGTTACGTCTTTCTCCTTCGGGGGCGTCATTTTCGCAAGCCCTTCATCCCCTCTGACCTTTCTTTTCTTTCGTTTTTGTCTTCCCTTTTCGTGATAAGAGCTTTTGTCTTTTGGTGATTTATTTATGTGGTTTGACTAAAGGTTTTACACTTTTCATGTTTGTTTTGTTTGTCTTGGTCATCGTACCCCTCTCTCTCTCTCTCTCGCTCTCTCTCTCTCTCTCTCTCACACACACACACACACACAAAACCCCACACACACAACCACAACACACACACAACGCACACAATGCACACACATTACACATTCGAAATATCTTACCCTTTTTTTAGTGTATTTTATATGCCTTGCCTTATTTGTAACTCTTAATATACTCTCTCTCTCTCTCTCTCTCCCTCTCTCTCTCTCTCTCTCTCTCTACTTCCCCCTCTTCTTCTCAAATTTTACTAACATCCCCCTCTCTCCTACTCATCGGAGAATGGAGTTTTCCCTTGGCAGTGAGTGTTTTATTACTGGGATTTACTCTTGCAGTCTCCTGTCACTCAGGACCTAGAAAGCCTCTGAATCCATTCCTCGAAAAATTAAGGCTTTTTTTTCATTCTCTTTTTTTTTTTTTACGTTTCCCTTTTATCCTGTCCTCTTTTTTTTTCAAAGTCTCATCGGGGTCTGCCTTGCCCTCTCTCTCTTAAATATATATATATAATTTTTAATTATAATAATATATAATATATATATATATATATATATTATATATTATGGTGTGTGTGTGTTTTTGGGTGTGTGTATATATATATATATAATAATATTTTATTTTTTAACATAATTTTTATTATTTATATATGGATGGTGTGTGTGTGTGGGTGCATGGGGTGTGTGCTTTGGTTGTGGTGGCTGTGTGGTGTGTGTGTTGCGGGGGTTGTGTGGTGTGGTTGTGTTGTGTTGTGTGTGTGTGTGTTGTGTGTTTTAAATGACATAGCATAACATACACTATATTAAACTATAAAAAGATTAAAGAACATTTTATCTTGAATCAAAAAAAGGTAGCACACCATTCCCTTCCTCCCCTTTCCCGGGCTAACATCAAAAGGAGAGCGTCGCAGACAAAACGTTCCAATTTTTTTTAAATTCCGAATACCCTTAGCTGTTGACGTGAAAGATAATTCTAAATATTGAATAAATCATTCGATATCTTTTTAATTTAAATGAAAAACCTTTTCTTGATCCTCGAATCGTACAAATATAAAGGAAAACTTTTATAACAGGAAAAGTAAAAAACTGAGAGAATATAGCATGTGGGTGTAAAACACACACCCAAACACAAAACCCCACAACATATATATATATATAATATATAAAATATATATATATATAATAAATTTTATATATTTTATTACACCTCAAATAAAATACAACATAGTATGTTTTATAGATATATATTAAATAAATTTTGAAATATTATATTATAATATATATTATATATATTATATTTTTATATGTGGTGTGTGGGTGTTTGGGTTGTGCATTGGGTTTTATGTTATATATATAAAATATATATATATAAAATTTTATATATATATATATATATATATATAATATAAATTTAAGTTTTTATATATATATTTTAATTTTATATATTTATAAATAATATATTATTACAATTTTTTTACATTATATTATGTGTGTGTTTTTGAGTGTGTCTTTGTGTATTTGTGGTGTGGTGTGGTATTTGTGGGTGTGGGTGTGTAGGTGTGTGTGTGTGGTGTTGGTCAGAGAGAGAATCCTACCCAAATACCGGGGAATTTTTTTGATGCATAATTATGCTGCAATTCTCTAAATTTCTTGACAAGAAAAATACCCTAACGAGGAGATGAAAAAAAAAATGTTGTGTAAAGAGAAGTGAGAGAAAGAAAAAAAGACGGCCGCGCAGGCACAAAATTTAGGAGCGTTTTATTTTTTTCAATTCTCTTTTCCTTTTGGGGCACCTTTTTTTATCAAAGGGAAAATACTTTTTTAGGTTTTATATTTCCAAAAAAAATCCCCGGGACGGCTCGAGGGTATGTTTTTCTAAAGGAAAGAGTACTGAAAAGGGAAAAAGGTTCCCTTTTGGGATTGTTTTTCTAAAAAATTAGCAGCCGCAGGCAGAAACCGGGAAAAAAGAGGGGGGGGGGGGTATAGCAGCAAAGAACAAACAAACAATATATTTCCCCCTCCCCCCCAACCGGGCATTTTTTTGGGGGGGGTAAAAAAAAAAAAAAAAAAATGTTTACCAAAAGAACCATAACGTCCTCGGGAAAACCCTTTCCCTAATCGGAGCAACAAAGAATTTTCCCCAAAACCCCTTGGGTTTTCAGTGGATTAAAGAAGGGTCTGGGATCGGGGTTTTTTTGGTTTTACTTTGTAAATTTTGTTTTATTCTTTTTTAATTTTAAAAATTTTTTTTTTGGGATTTTTTTAAAAAAAAAAAAA
>NW_023643387.1:0-7500 GCF_015228065.2 Penaeus monodon | reverse complement strand
ATTATAATAATTACCGGAATTCTATTAATATGACAATAATGATGTAAAAGTGAGAATAAAGAGGAATTTGGATTAACAATTTGATTAGTATTAATATTATTACTATATCATATTATTTCATTATTATCATTATTATAATTAGTATTATCATTATTATGATATTATTATTATTATTATTATATTAGTATATTTATTATTATTATAGATATTATTATTATTATTATTACTTGAAATTATTAGTATTATTGCCAAAAAAATATATTATAACTGTAATAATAACAAATAATAATAATAATAAGTATAATTATTAATAATTACGAATGTTATAATATGTTATTAATATCATTATGTATTATTATCATTATTATATTTTTTTTACTGTACGTTATAATTTGTAAAAAAAATTATTGAACAGTAATAATTACAGTAATAACGATATGAATTAAAAATAATGCTTAAATAATGCATTATAGAAACGTTATTATGGTATATTATGATATTACTCCATTATAGTGTAGTTGTATTAGTATAGATGTAAAAATATATTATTATAACTGCAATAATTGCAATAATAATGATAATTATTGACAATTAAGAGATAATACATTGGAAATAATGATGATAATGATGATGATACTGATGATATGAGAAATGATGATGATAACGATAATAATGATGATAATCATGAAATTAATGATGAAATAACAGGGAATTTGTCCATATATAATAAAAAAAAGGTTTTAAAAGAAAAAAAAAATCCCAAAAGTCGAAAAAGCGGCAAAATCTAGGAAATATAGCCTTTTGAGAGTAGGACTCCAAAAAGACCCGTTTTTTCCATTCAATTTGATGATTCTGGCAATTATTCGGGTTAATAATGATAATAATTACTGAATTCGATAATCATGACAATAAATGATGATAAAAGTGGAGATAAAGAGAATTGGATAACAGTTGTGATTATTAATAGTATTTAAATATCATTAATTCTTATCATTATTATCATTTATCATTATTATTACATTATTATGATTATTATTATATTATTATTATTATTATTATTATTATTATTAGTATTATTATATGATTTAATTCTTACTTTAATTATTAGTATTATTGGCAAAAAACTATACTTGGATTAACTGTAATTAATACAATAATAATAATAAATAAGTATAATTTAATAATACGAATTGTCCAAATTATTGTTATTAAATCATTATTGTTATTATTCTCATTATTATTTTTTTTATGGTAGTATGATTGTTAAAAAATAATTATTATAACAGTAATAATTTCACAGTAATAAACGATATTAAATAAACTAATGATATAAATAATTGATTATTAAAAACGTTATTATTTTAGTACTATGCTTATTACTATTATTATTGTAGTTGTTATTAGTATAGATGTAAAATAATATGATAACTGCAATAATGGCAATAATAATGAGATAATTATTGCAATAAGATGTAATAATTTCAAATAATGATGATAATTGATGCGATAATGATGAATAAGGATGATAATGATGATGATAACGATAATAAGATGATAATCATGATAATAATGATGTAATAAAAGAATTGTGTCCATATATAATAAAAAAAGGTAAAAGAAAAAAAATCCCATAAGTCGAAAAGCGGCAAAATGAGCGATAATATAGCCTTTTGAGAAGTAGATGCCAAAATGACGTTCTTTTCCATTCATTTGATGATTCTGGCATTATTAGGGTAATAATATAATAATTACCTGAATCTATGAAATCATGACAATAAGGATGATAAAGTTGAGAATAAAGAGAATTTGGATAAAACTTGATTATTATTAATATTATTAATTTATTATTATGATTATCATATTATCATTCATTATCATTATTATTATCATGATTATTAGTATTTATTATTATTATTATTATTATTATTATTATTATTATTATTATTATTATTCTTGAATTATTAGTATTATTGCCAAAAAAATATTATTATAACTGTAATAATAACAATAAAATAATAATAAGTTAATTATAATATACGAATTGTTATAAATATTGTTATGAATATCATATTGTTACTAAATTATCATTATTATTTTTTTTACTGGTAGTATGATGTAAAAAATAATTTATATAACAGTAATAATTACAGTAATAAAGAGATTAATTATAATAATGTTATAAATAATGATATAGAAACGTTATTAGTGTTATTATTATTGCTATTACTATTATTATTGTAGTTGTTATTAGTATAGATGTTAATAAAAATATATAATAACCGCAATAATTGCAATAATAATTGATAAATTATTGCAATAATGATGATAATAATTGCGAATAATGCGTGATAATGATGATGATAATGTGTTAATGAGATAATGATGATGATAAAGATATAATGATGATAATCATGATAATAATGAGATAATACAGGGAATTGGTCCATATATAATAAAAAAAAGGTAAAAGAAAAAAAATCCCAAAAGTCGAAAAAAGCGGCCAAAATCTAGCTGAAATACGAGCCTTTTGAGAGTGAGACTCCAAAATGACGCGTTTTTTGCCATTCATTTCATCGATCTGGCAATATATTAGGGTAATAAATGATAATAATTAACCTGAACTTCTATTAATCATGACATAAATGATGATAAATAGGAGAATAAAGAGAATTTGGATAACATTTGTGATTATTTAATATTATTACCATTATCATTAGTATTATCATATTATCATTATTATCATTATTATTATCTTATTATATTATATTATTATTATTATTATTATTATTATATTATATATATTATGATTATAATTATTATTTTACTTCTTAATTCTTAGTATTTAATTTTGGCCAAAAAATATATTATAACTGTCATAATAACAATAATAATGAATAATAAGTATAATTATAATAATACGAATTGTTATAATATGTATTAATATAATTATTGTTATTATGATCATTATTATTTTTTTTTTACTGGTATAGTATAATTGTAAAAACAATTATTATTAAACGAATAATTACAGTTAATAACGATTAATTATTAAAAATAAAAAATGGGGGGGGAAATATAAATAATGATGATAGAAACGTTATATTGTGATTATTCTTGCTATTACTATTATATTGTAGTTGTTATTAGTATAGATGTAAAAAATATATATTATATACTGCAAATAATTGGCAATAATAATGATAAATTATTGCAATAATGATGACAATAATTGCAATAAGATGATAATGATGAGATAATGATGATAATGATGATATAAAGATAATAATGCTGATAATGATGATAATAAATGAGGATATATAACAGGAATGTGTCAACATATAATAAAAAAAGGTAAAGAAAAAAAATCCCAAAGTCGAAAAAAGCGCATAAATCTAGCGAATATAGCCTTTTGAGGTAGACTCCAATAAATGACTGTTTTTTCCATCATTGATGATTCTGGCAATTATTAGGGTAATAATGATACTAATACCGAATTTTCTATTTAATCATGACAATAATGATGATAAAAAGTGAGAATAAAGAGAATTTTTTTTTTCCTCTTCCCTTTTTTTCTTCTTGATAACATTTGATGATTTATTAAATTATTACTATTACCATTATTAATATCATTTTATTATCATTATGATCAGATTATTTCATATTATTATTATTATTATTTTATTATTTTATTATTATTATATATTTATATACTTTAGTTATTAGTATTATTGCCAAAAAAATAGATTATTAACTGTTAATAATAACAATAATAATAATAGTAATAATGTTAATATAAGAATACGAATAGTTATAATATTGTATTTAATATCGTATTGTTTATTTATCATTATTATTTTTTTCCTGGTAGTATATAATGCTAAAAAATAATATTGATAAACAGTAATATTCAGTAATAACGATATTAATTAAAATAATGCATATTAAATAATGATTATAAAAACGTTATATTGTTATTATATTGCTATACTATATTATTGTAAGTTGTTATTAGTTTAATAGATGTTAAAAAAATAATATTATAACTGCAATAATTATGCCAAATAATAATGATAATTATTGCAATAATGATGAAGATAATTGCAATAATGTGATAATGATGATGATAATGATGATAATGGATGATAATGAGAGATGATAACGATAATAATGCTGATAATGATTGAATAATGATGATAATAACAGGAATTGTGTCCATATATAATAAAAAAAGGTTAAGAAATAAAAATCCCAAAAGTCGAAAAAGCGGCCAACTCTAGCGAAATATAGCTTTTGAGAGTAGACTCCAAAATGGGAAGGTTTTTCCATTCATTGATTATCTGGCAATTATTAGGGTAATAATGATAATACTTACCTGAATTCTATTAATCATGACAATAATGATGATAAAAGTGAGAATAAAGAGAATTTGGATAACATTTGATGATTATTAATATTATTAATAGTAGCATTATTATTATCATTATTCTCATTATTATCATTAGTATATATCATTATTATTATATATTATTATTATTATTATATTATTATTATTATTATTATTATTTTAGTATTATTAGTATTTTATTACTTCAATTATAGTATTATTGCCAAAAAATATATTATAACTTGTAATAATAACAATAATAATAATAAGAATAGTATAATTATAATAATAACGAAATTGTATAATATTGTTATAATATCATTATTGTTATTATTATCATTATGATTTTTTTCACTGGTAGTATAATTGTAAAATAATTATTATAACAGTAATAATTACAGTAATAACGATATTAATTGAAATAATGATATAAATACTGATTATAAAACGTTATTATTGTTATTATTATTGTTATTACTATTATTATTGTAGTTGTATTAGTATAGATGTAAAATTATATATTATAACTGCAATAATTGCAATAATAAATATAATATATTGCAATAATGATGATAATAATTGCAATAAGATGATAATGATGAGTAAGATGATAATGATGATAATGATGATAATGATGATGATACGATATAATGATGAAATCATGATAATAATGATGATAATAACAGGAATTGTGTCCATATATAATAAAAAAAAGGTAAAGAAAAAAATCCCAAAAGTCGAAAAAAGCGGCAAAATCTAGCGAATATAGCCTTTTGAGAGTAGACTCCAAAATGACGTTTTTTCATCATTTTGATGATTTGGCAATTATTATGTGTAATAATGATAATAATTCAGAATGCTATTAATCATGACAATAATGATGATAAAGTGAGAATAAAGAGAATTTGGATAACATTTGATGATTATTAATATATATATATATTAATCATTACTATTATCATTATTATCATTATTATTTTTTATTGTTATTATTATTATTATTATTATTATATTATTATTATTATATTTATTATTATTAATTATTAATATTATACTTTAATTATTATTTATGCCAAAAAATATATTATACTGTAATATAACATAATATAATAATAAGTATAATTATATAATACTAATTTATAATATTGTTATTAATATTATTATTGTTATTTTTATCATTATTATTTTTTTTATGGTGTATAATTGTAAAATCAATTATTAATAACATAATAATTACAGAGTAATAACGATATTAATGAAAATAATGATAGAAATAATGAGTTAGAAACGTTATTATGTTACTTATATTGCTATTACTATTATTACTGTAGTGTTATTAGTATAGATGTAAAAATATAGATGATAACTGCCAATAATTGCAATAATAATGATAATTATTGCAATAATGATGATAATAATTGCAATAACTGATGATAATGATGGATGATAATGATAATAAATGATGATAATGATGATGATAACGATAATAATGAGATAATCATGATAATTAATATTATAATAACAGGAATTTGGTCCATATATAATAAAAAAAAGGTAAAAGAAAAAAAATCCCAAAAGTCGAAAAGCGGCAAAATCTAGCGAATATAGCATTTTGAGAGTAGACTCCAAAATGACGTTTTTTCCCATTAATTTCAGGGCTTCTGGAAATTATTAGGTTTAAATTAAAATGGATAATAAATTACCTGAATTTTCTTTAATCATGGACAATAATGATGAAAAAGTGAGAATAAAGAGAATGGGACTAACATTTGATGATTATTATATATTACTGTTTAATTATTATATATCATTATATTATCATTATATACATTATTATTTATCATTAGATTATTATTATTATTATTATTATTATTATTATTATTTTATTATTATTATTATTATATTTATTATTATATTAGTATTATTATTCTTACTTAATTATTAGTACTATTGCCAAAAAAAATATATCATAACTTATTATAATAACAATAATATTAATAATAAGTATAATTATAATTATACGAATGTTATATATTGTTATTAATATCATATTGTTATTATACATTATTCATTTTTTTTACTGGTAAGTATGATTGTAAAAATAATTATTAAACAGTAATAATTACAGTAATAACTATAGTAATTAAAATAATGATATAAAATAATGATTATAAAAAACGTTATATTGTTTATTATTATTGCGTTAAATTACTATTATTATTGTAGTTGTTATTAGTATAGATGTAAAAATAGATATTATTTTAACTGCAATAATTGCAATAATAATGATAATTATTGCACTAATGATGATAATAATTGCAAAATGATGATAATGCTGATGGATAATGAGGATAATGATGATAATGATAATGATAACGATAATAATGATGATAATCATGATAATAAGGTGATAATACAGGGAATGTGTCCCAGATATAATCAAAAAAAGGTAAAAGAAAAAAAAATCCCAAAAGTCGAAAAAAAAAGCGGCAAAATGTAGCGAAATATAGCCTTTTGAGAGTGGATCCCAAATGACTTTTTTTTCCATCATTTGATGATTCTGGCAATTACTAGGGTTAATAATTATAATAATAACCTTAATTATATTAATCATGCAAGAATGATGACAAAGTGGTAGAAGAAAGAGAATTGGGATAACATGGATTATATTAATCTTATTACTATTATCATTATTATATCATGTATTATCATTATTATCATTAGTAGTGATCATTTAGTAGTATTATTAGTATATGACGTTGGATTATGGAGTATTATGGAGTATTAGGTATTATGATATTATTACGGATTATATACTTGTAAATTAGTAGTATTATTGCCAAAAAATATTTATTAACTGTAATCCTAACCAATAATAATAATATAAGTATAATTGATAATAATACGAATTGTTCATAATATTGTTATAATATCATTATTGTTATTATTATCATTATTATTTTGTACTGGTAGTATAATTGTAAAAAATAATTATTAGAAACAGTAATTAATTACAAGTAATAAACGATATAATTAAAAATAATGATATAAATAATGATTATAGAAAACGTTATTATTGTTATTATTATTGTATACTATATAATTGTAGTGTTATT
>NW_023643386.1:0-7500 GCF_015228065.2 Penaeus monodon | reverse complement strand
CCCCCCCCCCCCAAAAAAAACTTTATAAATTTTTTTTTTGTTTTTTTTGGATTGTTTTTTTTTGGGTGTTTATAAAAAAATTATTAAGTGTATGTAATTGTGCTGTGTGTGTATATGTATATATATATAAATATATTAAATATTTTATATATATAATATATATATTAATATTTACACCACAAACACACACCAATATATAAAATTTAAATAAATATATATATATTATAAATATATATTTATATTTAAATAAAATTATTATATTATTTTTTGTATATGTAACAAACCAAACACAGTGTTTGTGTGTGTTGTGTGTGTTTTTGGGGTTTTGGTGTGTGTTGGGTGTGTGGGTGTGTGTGTGTGTGTTGTATACAAATTTTAAAATATTATATATATATAATTTTATTATATATTAATTTTAAAATTTAATATATAATTATATAATTATATATGTACATATATAGTATATATATTTATATATACTAAAATTTTTAATAAAATATATATATAAAATTATATTTATAATAATAAAATATTAAATATAAATATTTACACACACAATACAACAAAACCCCAACACAACAACAACATACAGACACCACTTTATATACATATTATAATATTAATTATAAAATATAATAAATTAATATATATACAATATATATTAATATATTACAATATATATACACACAAACACCCCACAACAACACACACACACACACACACCACACACACACAACACACACACACACAAATAAATATATAAAATATATATATATATATAATATAATTATTTTTTTTATATAACACACACACACACACACCACCACACACACCACACACACACACAAAAACCACAAAAAATTTAAAAATATTATATAATATATATTATATTTATATTATTTTATATATATTATACAACCCACCAAATGTGTTTGGTGTGTGTGTGTGTGTGTGTTTTTTTTTGGTTTTTTTCTACCATAGTATCAACACAGAAAACGTTTTTTCCGTTCATTTATAATATATAATTATATATAATTATTATATAATTTTATATATATATAATTATAATAATGTGGTGTGTGTGTGTGGGGGTGTGTGTTTTGTGTGGTGGTGTGGGGTGTGTAGGGTATATATATATATATATATATATTAAAATAATATATATATTTTTAATTTTAATATATATATATATATATATATGTATCCCTTAATATATTTAATATACTAACTTTTATATATTATATATATATTTATATATTAAATTATAAATAATATATAATATTTATATATACAATATATATATTATATAATATATATATTATTAAAATATATTTTAACATATGTGTTGTTGGGGGGGGGGGTGCCCCTTGCCATTCTCCTCCCCCAGAAAGACAGGAATAAATGGAAATGCTGGGGGGAGGGGTTTGTCCCCCCCAATCAGAAGTAAGGCGGGATGTGGGCCCCACACTTGAAGTTTGTGGGGCAAACCCTTCGGGAACCCCAAGCGAGGGGCAGCCCCAAGCCTGCCGACCCCCTTTTTTTTGGGGCTGTGTCGGCGGGGGGGGCCCCGGGTGGGGTGCACCGGGGAGGCTTAAACCTCAGGTGTTTTTCCGGGTGGCCTTGGAAATCCCGGTACTTGCGCAGGATAGGGGGTTACCTCGGGCTATCGGGGGAATAAGGACTGGGATTTGAGGGGCCCTGCTCCTCAGAGGTGAGAAGCCCGGTAACGGCACGACCAGTTGGGTGGGTCACCTATACTGGTCGGGCCCCGGGCGTGGCACCACCTCCGGGGTGTCCATAGCCATCTACAGCCCCATTCAGCCCCCGGTACTTGAGGGTGACAGCGGTGATGAGGGGTATTTTGGGTGAGACTGAAGCAGCTTTTGGGGGTTCATGTTTTTTATTCTGATATGCCCCTACCCAGTATATAAAATTGATGGAAAGAGGTTTCTACACCAAACTCGATCTGTGGGAGACATTGCCCCTGGAGAATATTCGCTTTTTTGGGTGGCTTCATGCGGGATCCGGCTAGACCCAGCTGGCTATGAGAGACTTCGGCCCCCCTGGTTTTGGGGGCTATCCCAGCAGAGAGAAAGCCTCCTTTTCGGGACTTTGTCCCCAGAAAATGAGGATCTCTGGTCCCTGGTACCAGCGTCCCAAAGCACGCTGGACATGGTACACAAAACGGGTACTGTGGGGAAGGAGATCGACCACATTCTTGTTTGCACCGCTGGAGGATCCCCCAGAAAAGCAGGGGGTTTCCGGGGTGCTGAATTTGTTTGGCACCGACCATAGGGTTGGTTGGGCACCCCGCAGGCCATTCAAAACTCCCCGTCCCCAAAGGACCCCCTAAGGTGTTTCACCTGGCAGTCAAGGAGGGGAGTTGCCCGTGGGTTACCCTGGCAGTCTTGCCCAATTCACAGAACTCAACAACCCCGATGGACCTTTGCTCTGTGGGGGGGTTCTTCAAACGTTAAAAAACTCGAAGCAGCCCAGGGGTCCCTTGGCGTACGCCCGAGGGCAAAAGGCAGAATTCCATTCCCGGGGGACAAAAAAGAGGCCACTGAAGAGGTAGCAAGGCTCGGGAAGGGAATCAAATTTTTGGGTTCCAGGTGGAAGGACAAGGAACGTTCATGGGAAACTTGCTGAGGAGGTTGAAGACTTCCCCTTGGTAAATGACCCTTGCCCCGCCTACCAAGCCCCGAAAAAACTGAACTCTAAGCCCCCTGTCAAGATGACTGCAGTTCCCCCATTTTTTAATATGGCGGTCATTCAATCATGGTTGGGGTTCGTGAAGTTGGGGGGTTTTTGAACAGTTTTACCCGGGGACCCCCCAATGTTAGCGGATGCAAGCGATGTCTCAGTGTCTGGGCCAGACCACCCACAGCAAAGGGAAACCCCCTTCCCCAACAGAGGGTTTGGAGGGGGATTTCCAATGAAAGGGGGGGCTGGAGGCAAAAGTGTATAACTGGTTTAAAAATGTTAAGGGGGGGGAAACCTATGGCTCAGGGCCCGCTACAGTCCCGACGCCATCTGGAGTCTGGACCATTCCCCCCGACCTGTGAGGGGCGTGGCATCCCTCTCTGGAAGGGGAAAAGGGGGTCGTTTTGGGGTTTTAGCAACTACCCGGGTTTATCACTGCTTTTCATATAGGCAAGGGGTTTTCGCCCAATTCTTCGAAACGGATCCCCAAACCCCCCTCTGAGGCACCAAGGGTGGGGCAGTCTGGATTTACTCCTGGCAATCCAAAGATAGACGTATATAATTGCTTTGAGTAATTGTGGAATGCGGCGTGAGTTTGGGCGTGGGTTTCTTGAACCCACACGACCTCAAGAAGGCAGTGATCGGGGCATGGGAATCGCCCAATGGGAGATCCTGGACTCCAAAAAGGAATTCCAACACAGATTTGGCCCTGATAGCAAGCCTTTAATATGGTCTTTAAACTTTAAAGTGTAGCGGGGGTCCTTTTCAAAAATTCTCCGTTAATTTAGGGGGAGGCAAGGCTTTTCCTCACACCAACACTTTTTAACACCTGTATGGGTAGATAATGGGCAGAGCTACTAGCCAAAAACAGTGGAGGGGAACAATAGGCAATTTAAGGTCCGACCTTGACTTTTCCCCAAAGATGTTTCATTTCCTATCTAGTCCCTTTGGAGTCACTTGTGGCGGTCTTGATGCATTTAGAATGAGGCAAACCCCCAGGCTAGAGGCTCCTGGGCCAAAACCAAAATGCAGATCAGGACTTTTGGGGGCCTGTTAGGGAACCCCTTCAGGTGATCCTGCTTTCGGCAAGGGCGGGAAGTTAAAAAATTTTATATACCTTGGTACAGTTCATTCTCTGGGCTGTTAGACCAAGAAGTTTAGACGGATTTTGGGCTGGCACAGTAGCCATGAAAACGATCAAAGACCTTCGGGGACAATGATTGCAAGACTCGGTTGCAACATCGCAAAATGGCCAACTCCCTTCAAGAGAAAACCAGTTCACCCTGGGGAGCAGGGGATCAAAATACCTTCCTGGACACTCTGATCCATCGGGGTAATGACGGGCCCGTTTCTCGTATACAGAAAGCCACAAATAAAGATGATTATATCCTTACTACTCTACCCCCACACCCAAAAAAACGAAATCTGGTATTTGATTGGCTTTTTACTCGGATTGCAGCACTAGTTTCTCGAGGGTGAGGTTGTTTTATAATTAGTTTCTTTCATGAAACACAAGATCCCAGAGGCTTCCTGCAAAAATCAGAAAAAAAAGTGGGAAAGGCATACTTGTAAAAGAGAACCCCCGCACCCCCTTTTCTAGTAATGTTCTCATATTACCGCATGCAACATTTCCCAGGCGAAACAGGGAATACTTCGGGAAGACTGAGAATCGTTTCCCCGGGACACCGGGGAAAAAGATACATACTTAATACAGAAGAAAGCAGTCCGAAAAAACCCCTTTTAGTGTTGTATACGCAACCGCAGCGGTTTGCGTAAGCATACTTTGGGGAAAAAGGCCATAGTTTTAGCACCAGGATCAGGGGAAAATCGAGCTGACATCGTCACCACAGGATTCCAAAAACCATGGGGGACTGTAATGAAGTGGACATCCCACCAAAGGAAGGAAGCAGAATAGTCCATGGAGGACTGAAAAAAATTAAAAAAGAAAAAATTTTTTTTTTTTTTTGGAAGCAAAATACTCACGACGGAAGTATGTCAACACGGGGGTCGGGCAGTTTTCAAATTATCCAAGTCATGGCAAAATTTTGCGAGCAACGAATAGGAATCACAGTCAAAGGGACTTGTCAGTCACGTCCATATATATTTTTGTGTAATTTTTCTGATTTTTGATTTTCTGACGAAGACACAATCGAAACCTGTCAAAATACATCTCTTGTATTGTGTAGATATTCATTCTCATTCATACCTTTTTACATTTGTCAATATGAATAGGGTTCATCCTACTCACGGCATGATGGCGAATGGTTTGCCCCTGCCCGGGATTTTTTCACAAGACGCAAGACCAGATAGTCAAGAATCGGCTTTGGTTCCTGATGAACTGCTTGGCTGAGCAAGTATTGCCAGCTTCGAGCCAGTTGAAATTCGGCGAGCATCCGTTCCCCAGATAGTGCTTGGCCTTCCTTCTGGGGCCATTAGGACCCTGAAACATCGACTCGACGAACTCGGGATGAACTCGAGGGAGAACACCTTCCCATGAGCTGATCCTCCAATTAACAGCGGGAAGACCAAGCTCAACGAGTCAAACATAAAGAGAAATTACATCATATATGCAGAAAGAGCAGTTGGACAAAAGCTGGATGAAGTGATCTCCTCAGAAACATGTCCTCCAAACACCTGACTCCCTTGGAAAAAGAAGCCCTCTCTCTAGGCCTAAAATTCAGCACTGGGAAAGAAAAGAAGGACCAAATGGACTACGTCATCTCGAACCCACCGTGGACCGATAGTGACGTCGAAAAGGGTTCGTCCAAGGGATAAACTGCCTGCTGTAAGGCTAATGCATCGTCGCGCCCCCGGCGATCCCACGCAGATATTATCTCCGCGTTGAAGGACCTCCACGACGACGAGACCATTGTCATCACCCAGGCTGATAAAGGTGGTGGCATTGTTGTTATGGATAAAAGTGACTATATACACAAAATGAACCAATTTACTTTTCCGATGCTTCTGTTTACAGGAAAGTAACGAAAGGTGAAGGGAAGGTGGAACTGCCCCGGTTTCAAGAAAATGGCGGGGGATTTCTCCTGTGTTCAGCCGGAGGTAAACGCCTACTTCACCTGCTGGAAGAGGCCCCCCCCCAACCCGTCCTGAGAGGTCTTCCGAGGTACACAAGCCAGGCGTGCCGATGAGACTGATCACCTCTGGCATTGGCAGCGCTCCCCATAGTTTGGCCAAGTATTTTTGGCTAAACCCCTCTCTGGCGCTATTGGGGATCATCAATGATTCCACCTGAAGGAACTCCGGGACCTCATCAAGACGTCTTTTAGAATTCCGGGTGTAAAAATAAAAAGCTTGCCAGTTTGGATGTAAAATCCCTCTTCACCAATGTACCCACAGACGGAGCAGTCAGGGCAGTCCGAGAGGGTCACCAGCTCCATGACAGACGCAGAACTCCCGCTGCCGAGACACCACTTCGTTTGCCTAGTGAAGTTATTTGTGGACTTCGGCTACTTCGAATTTGCTGGGGAAGAATACCAGCAGATTAGTGGTCTCGCCATGGGCTCCCCTTGAGTGCCGTCATGGCTTCCCTGTTCATGGAGATGCTGGAGAGGGATAACTACAGGGATATAATCGCCAAAACATTCAACTTTGGCTTCGTTTTTACATAGATGACGTCCTCGTCATTGTCCCCAGGAGGTCGTGTTTTGCAACATACGTAACACGGTCAACTCCGTTCACGAGAAAATCCAATTCACCGTGGAGGAGGAGGAGGATCAGAAACTACCTTTCCTGGACACTCTGATCCATCGGGGTGACGACGGCCTACGTTTCCTGTATACAAAAAAGCTACAAATAAAAAATGATTATATCCATTACTACTCGCCCACAGCAAAAAAACGAAATCGGGTGTTGTGATGGCTTCTTCCTCAGAGCACTGAGGATCTGCAGCCCCGAGTTTCTCGAGGATGAGGTTGCCTGTACAATTAGTTCTTTCACGAAACACAAGTATCCCAGAGGCTTCCTGCTAACCTCAGAAAGAAGGCGGAGAGCATACTTGTAAGAGCAGACCTCGCACCCTCGTCTAGTAATGTTCTTATATTACGTCATGCAACATTTCCCAGGCGATCAGCAGATACTTCGGCAAGACAGTGAGAATCGCCAGCACTTCGGGGAAAAGATACATGGGCTTAATACGTGACAGAAAGCAGCCCGAAAGCAACCCTTGTAGTGTTGTATATCGCATACCCTGCAGCGGTTGCGATACAGCATACTTTGGGGAAACGGCCGTGGTTTCAGCACCAGGATCAGTGAACATCGAGCTGACATCCGTCACCACAGGACTTCCAATGCCATGGTGGTACATGTAGATGAAGCTGGGACATCTACCGAACTGGAAGGAAGCAGAAATAGTCCCTGGAGGACTGAACAAACTTAAAAAAAATTATGGAAGCAGCATACATCGCGACGGAGAGAAATGTCAAACACGGCGTCGGGCAGGTTCAAATTATCCAAGGTCCCCGGCAACAATTTTGCGAGCAACGAATAGGGGGTCACAGGGCAAGGTACTTTGCGGCTCACGTCTGATATTATTTATAGCATTTCTCTGATGTTTATTTTTGGCGAAGTATTCTTCTCATTCATACCTTTAATAATATATATTATAATATATATATTGTATAATATAATATATATATAAATATATATTAGCATCAAGGGCTAACGCCACGGGGCATGCGCATCACCCCTTCCAAATCCTGCGATTCCGCAGCCCCCGGCCACTCTTCTCGTAAAAGGGCATGAAAAAGGTCTTCACAGGTTCCCCAGGGGTCCAAAAAATAT
>NW_023643384.1:0-9258 GCF_015228065.2 Penaeus monodon | reverse complement strand
TTTTTTCTTTTATCACTTATTTTTTTTTTTTCATATTTATATGGACACGAATTCCTACTTATTATAAAAATCATTTGCTTTTTTTTTTTTATTATTATCAATCCATTATTTTTTCGTTTATCATCATTATCATGGGGGGGAAAAAAAATTATCATCATTATCATCATCATTATCATCATCATTATTGCAATTATCTATCATCATTCATTCATTGTTATCATTATTAATTGCAATTATGATGGAGTTATAGTATATATTTTTGCAATAATACTAATAACCACAACAATAATAATAGTAAATAACAATAATAATAACAATAATAACGATTTTATAATAATTATTTATATCTTATCTTAATTAGTATCGTTATTACTGTAATTATTACGTTATAATAATTATTTTTGCAATTTACTACCAGTACAAATAATAATAATGATAATAATAACAATAATAATACTAATAACAATATTATAACCACTAGCATTATTATATTATACTTATACTTATTATTATTATTGTATTATACAGATATAATAGATTTTTTGGCAATGATACTAATAATTAAGATAATAGTAATAATAATAATAATAATAAAAAATAATAATAATAATAATAATAATAATAATAATAATAATAATAAAAATAATAATTTTAATAATATTCAAATGTTATCAAAATTCTCTTTATTCTCACTTTTATCATCATTATTGTTATGATTAATACAATTCTGGTAATTATTATCATTATTACCCTAATAATTGCCGAAATCACCAAAGAAATCGAAAAAAACGTCATTTTGGAGTATACTCTCAAAAGGCTATATTTCGCTAGATTTTGCCACTTTTTCGACTTTTGGGATTTTTTTCTTATACATTTTTTATATTATATATGGACACAATTCCTGTTATTATCATCATCATTATCATGATTATCATCATTATTATCGTTATCATCATCATTATCATCATTATCATCATATCATCATCATTGTCATCATTATTGCAATTATTATCATCATTATTGCAATTGTTATCATTATTATTGCAATTATTGGATTTATAGTATATATTTTTGCAATAATACTAATAACCACAACAATAATATAGTAATAACAATATAATAAAAAATAACGATTTTATAATAATTATTTTATAAATTCTTAATTATATCGTTATTACTGAATTATTACTGTTATAAAAAATTTATTTTTGTAATTATACTACCTACAAATAATAATAATGATAATAACATAATAATACTAATAAAAATATTATACACTAAGCATTATTATTATTATACTATAATATCATTATTATTGTTATTATTACAGAATAATAGTTTTTTTGGCAATGATACTAATATTAAGATAATAGTAATAATAATAGTAATAATAATTTTAATAAAAATAATAAAAATAATAATAATAATAATATAATAATAAATAATAAAAAATATAAAAAATAATAATAATTTTAATAATATTAAATGTTACAAAATTCTCTTTAATTCCACTTTTATCATCATTATTGTTATGATTAATCAATTCTGGTAATTATTATCATTATTCCCTAATAATTCCGAAATCACCAAGAAATCGAAAAAACTCATTTTGGAGTATACCTCAAAAAAGGCTTAATTTCGCTATATTTGCGCATTTTCGATTTTTGGGGAAATGTTTTCTTATACTCTTTTATATTAAAATTGGACACAATTCCGTATTTTTATCATCATCATTATCATGTTTATCATCATTATTATCGTTATCATCACAATTAAATCATATTATCATCATTTCATATCATTATATCATTATTGCAATAATAATATAATAACAATATTATAACCACTAGCATTATTATTATTATACTTATACATATTATTATTATTGTTATTATTACAGATATAATAGATTTTTGGCAATGATACTAATAATTAAGATAATAAATAATTAAATAATATAATAATAATAATAAAAAAAATAATAATAATAAAATATAATAATAATAATATAATAATAATATAAAAATTTTTTAAAAATTTTATTCAAATGTTATCAAAATTCTTTTATTCTCATTTTATCATCTTTATGTTATGATTATACAATTCTGGAAATTTTATTACCATTTTTGCCTAATAATTACCAAATCCCAAAGAAATCGAAAACCATCATTTGAGTATACTCTCAAAGGCTATTTTCGCTAGATTTTGCCGCTTTTTCACTTTTGGAATTTTTTCTTATAACCTTTTTTATTATATATGGACAAATCCTGTTATTATCATCATCATTACATGATTATCATCATTATTATCTTTATCATCATCATATCATCATTATCTCATCATCATCATTATCATCATTATTGCAATTATTATCATATTATTGCATTGTTATCATTATTATTGCAATTATTGGAGTTATATATAATTTTTGCAATAATACAATAACCAAAACAATAATAATAGAATAAAAATAAAATAACAATAATCGATTTTATAATAATTATTAATATCATTATCTTAATTAGTTCGGTATTACTTAATTTTTTACTGTTATAATTATTATTTTTGCAATTATACTACAGTACAAATAATAATAATGAAATAATAAAAATAATATACAAATAAAAAATATATAACAACTAGCATTACTATTATTATACTTATACTTATTTTATTTGTTATAATTACAGATATAATAGATTTTTGCAATGATACTAATAATTAAGATAAATAATAATAATAATATAATAATAAATAATAATAATAATATAATAATAATATATAATAAAAATTTAAAATATAAATAAAAATTTTAATAATATTGAAATGTTATAAAAATTCTCTTTTTCTCACTTTTATCATCATATTGTTATGTTAATACAATTTGGGTAAATTATTAATCATTATTACCATAATTGCGAATCACCAAAAATCGAAAAACTCTTTTGGGAGTATACTCTCAAAAGGCTTATTTTCGTAGATTTGCCGCTTTTTCGATTTTGGGAATGTTTTTTTCTTATACTTTTTTTATTTTATATATGACACAATTCTTTTATTATCATCATTCATTATCATGATTCTCATTATTATCGTTTCATCATCATTATCATCATTATCATCATTTAAATTATCATCATTATTGCAATATTATAATCATTATTGCAATTGTTATAATTATTATTGAATTTTTGGTTAAGTTTTATTTTTGCAATGATACTAAAACCAAACCATTAAAAATTTAGAAATACAATAATAATAACAATAATAAAAACGATTTTAATAATTATTTATATCATTATCTTAATTGTATCGTTATATTTGTAATTATTCTGTTATTAATAATTATTTTTGCAATTATACTCCCAGTACAAATAATATAATATTAAAATAACAATAATAATACTAATAAAATATTATAACACTAGCATTATTATTTTTATAATTATACTTTTTATTAATTATTGTTATTATACAGATAAAATATTTTTTGGCAATGTTTTACTAATAATTAAGATAATTTAGTAATAATAATAATAATAATAATAAAATAATAATAATAATAGATAAATAATAAAATAATAATAATAATAAACAATAATAATAGAATAATAATAAAATAATAATAATAATAATAAAAAATTTTTAATAATATTCAAATGTTATCAAAATTCTCTTTATTCTCATTTTTATATCATTATTGTTATGATTAATACAATTCGGTATTATTATCATTATACCCTAATAATTGCCGAAATCACCAAGAAATCGAAAAAACGTCTTTTTGGGAGTATACTCTCAAAAGCTTTTTGGGCTTGATTTGCCGCTTTTTTCGACTTTTGGAAATTTTTTTTCTTTATCCCTTTTTTATATTATAATCGACACAATTCCTGTTATTTCACATCATTATCATGATTATCATCATTATTATCGGTATATCAATCATCATTATCATCATTATCACATCATTATATCATTATTGCAATTATTAAAAATCATTATGCAATTGTTATCATTATTATTGCAATATGGATTATGTATATATTTTTGAAATAATACAATAACCACAACAATAATAATAAAATTTAACAATAAAAATAAAAAATAATAACGATTTTATAATAATTTTTTATATCATTATTTTAAATTTAGATCGTTATTACTGTAATTATTACTGTTATAATAATTATTTTTGCAATTATGTTTACAGTACAAATAATAATGATATAATAACAATAATAATACAAATAACAATATTAACCATACATTATTATTATTAACATTAAAATAAATTAATTATTATTAAGATAATAATAGATTTTTGGCAATGAAAACAAAAATATTTTAAAATATAATAAGTAATAATAATTAATATATAATAATATAAAAATAATAATAATAAAATTTTTATAATATTCAAATTTATCAAATTCTCTTATTCTCACTTTTACTCATTATTGTTATGATTAATAAATTTTGGTAATTATTATCATTATTCCCCAAAAATTTTGCCAAAATCACCAAGAAATCGAAAAACGTCATTTTGAGTATACTCTCAATTGGCTATTTTTTTCGCTAGATTTTGCCGCTTTTTCGACTTTTGGAATGTTTTTCTTATACCTTTTTTATTTTATATATGACACAATTCCTTTTTATTATCATCATCATTATCATGATTATCACATTATTATGTTATCATCATCATTTTCATATATCATCATCATTATCATCATTATTGCAATTATTATATCATTATTGCAATTGTATCATTATTATTGCAATTATTGAGTTATAGAAATATTTTTTTTGCATAATACTAATACCACAACAATAATAATAGTAAAAACAATAATAATAACAATAAAAAAACGATTTTATAATAATTTTTTTATACATTATTTTAAATTAGTATCTTATCTGTAATTATTACTGTTTAAAAATTTTATTTTTGCAATTATATTTACAGAACAAATAATAATAATGATAATAATAAAAATAATAATATAATAACAATTTTAAATAACCACTAGCATTATTATATATTATACTTATTATATTATTTATTATTACGTTTATAAAAAATTTTTTGCAATATCTAATATTAAATAATATAATAATATAATAATAAATAATAATAATTAATAATTTAAAAATAAAATAATATTAATAAATAATTTTTAATATATTAAAAATGTTATCAAAATTCTCTTTATTCCACTTTTATCATCATTATTTTTATGATTATAATTTAGGAAATTATTATCAAAATTACCCAAAAATTGCCGAATCACCAAAGAAATCGAAAAAACTCTTTTATGGATATACCCCTAAAAAGCTATATTTCGCTAGATTTTGCCGCTTTTTCGACTTTTGAATGTTTTTTCTATACCTTTTTTAATTATATATGACACAATCTTTTAAATTATCAAAATCATTATCATGATTTTTATCATTATTATCTTTATCATCATCATTTATCATTATCATCATTATAAATCATTTTTGAAATTATTATCATCATTATTGAAAATTGTTTATAATTATTATTGCAATTTTTGGGATTATAGTATATATTTTGCAATAATACTAAAAAACCACAACAATAATAATAGTAAAAACAATAATAATAACAAATAAATACACGATTTTATAATATTATTTATATCATATTTTAATTTAGTATCGTTATTACTGAAATTTATACTGTTATAATATATTTTTGCAATTATACTACCAGTACAAATAATAAAAAATGATAATAATAACAATAATAATACTAATAACATATTATAACCACTAGCATTATTATTATTAACTTATACTTATTTTATTATTGATTATTACAGATATAATAGTTTTTTGGAAATATACTAATAATTAAGATATAGTAATATATAATAATAATATTAATTTAATAATAAATTAATAATAATAATAATAATATATTAATTTTAATAATTTTAATAATATTCAAATGTTATCAAAATTCTCTTTATTCTCACTTTTCATCATTTATTGTTATGTTTAAATCAATTTGGTAATTATTATCATTATTACCCTAATAATTGCCGAAATCACCAAAGAAATCGAAAAAACTCATTTGGAGTATACTCTCAAAAGGCTATATTTCGCTAGTTTTTTGCGCTTTTTTCAAACTTTTGTGAATGTTTTTTATACCTTTTTTTATATTATATATGGCCCAATTCCTGTTATCATATCATTATCATGATTAATATCATTATTATCGTTCACATATTTCATCATTATAAATAAATTATATCATCATTATCATCATATTGCAATTATTTTTCATCATTATTGCAATTGTTTATCATTATTATTGCAATTATTGGAGTTATAGTATATATTTTGCAATAATACTAATAAACAAACAATAATAATAGTAATAACAATAAAATACAATAATAACGTTTATAATAATATTTATATCATTATTTTTAATATTTCCCCTTATTACTGTAATTATTACTGTTATAATAATTATTTTTGAAATTTATACTACCGTAAAAATAATTAAAATGATAATAATAACAAAAAACTAAACTATAACAATATTTAACCAAGCATATTTAATTATACTTATACTATTTTTATTTTTATTTTACGATATATAGATTTTTTGGAAATGTTTACTATAATTAAGAAAATAGTAAATATAATAAAAATAATATAATAATAATAATAATATAATATAATAATATAATAAAATTTTAATTAATTTTAATAATTTCAAATGTTATAAATTCTCTTTTTTCCCTCACTTTTATATCATTATTGTTATTATTAATAAAAATCTAGTAATTATTATCATTTTTACCCTAATAATAGCAAAAATCACCAAAAAATCGAAAAACTAAATTTTGATATACTCTCAAATGCTAATTGTAGGTTTGCCGCTTTTTCGATTTTTGGGGAATGTTTTTTTTTATACCTTTTTTATTTTATAATGCACAATTCCGTTATATCATCATAAATTATCATGATTATCACATTATTATCGTTATCATCATCATTATATCATTATATCATTATCATCATCATTATAAATAAATTATTGAAATTTTATTATCATATTATTGCAATTGTTATCATTATTATTGAAATTTATTGAGTTATAGTATATATTTTGCAAAATACTAATAACCAAAAACAATTAATATAATAACAAAATATACACTAATAACGATTTTATAATAATTATTTATCATTATCTCAATTAGTACCCTTATTACTGTAATTTAGGGTATAATAATTTTTTTTGAAATTATACTACCATACAAATAAAATTTAATGATAATAATCCCAATAATAAACTATAACAATATTATAACCACTAGCATTATTTTAAATTATACATAACTTATTTATTATTTATTATTCAGATATAATAGATTTTTTGGCAATGATACTAATATTAAAGATAATATTAATAATAATAAAAATATATAAAAATAATAATAATAAAATTTAAAATAATCAAAAATTTAAATAAAAATAATAATTAATATAAAAAATTTTTAACAATATTAATGTTACAAATTTCCTTTTTCTCACTTTTATCATCATTATTGTTATGATTAAATAAAATTTCCCTGGTAATTATAAAATTTATTCCCCTAATAATTGCCGAAATCCCAAGTAACCAAAAAACGTCATTTGGATTTACTCTAAAAAGCTATATTTCGCTAGATTTTGCCCTTTTTCGACTTTGGAATGTTTTTCTTATACTTTTTTATATTATATATGGAACAATTCTTTTTATTATCTATCTTTAAATCTGATTAAATCATTATTATGTTATCATCATCTTTATCATCATTATCATCATTACATAAATCTTTATCATAATTTTTGCAATTTTTAAATCATCATTTTTTGCAAATTGTTATAATTATTATTGCATTATTGGGTTATAGTATATATTTTTGCAATTATTAATAACACAACATAATAATGGGATAACAAAATAAACAATAATAACGATTTTTATAATTTTTTATATCATTATCTAATTTTTATCGTTATTACTGTATTATTACTGTTATAAAAATTATTTTTGCAATTATACTAACTACAAATAATAGTAATGATAATAATACAATAATAATACATAAAAATTTATTATAACCACTAGCATTTTTATTATTATACTTATACTTATTTTATTATTTTTTATTATTCAGATATAATAGATTTTTTGGCAAGATACAATAATTAAGAAAATAGTAATAATATAATAATCAAAAATAATATAATAATAATAATAATAATAATACATAATAATAACTTAATAATAATAATAATAAATAATAATAATAATTTTAATAATATTCAATTTTATAAAAAATTCTCTTTATTCTACTTTTATCATCATTAATTTTTATGATTAATACAATTCTGGAAATTATTAATCATTATTACCCAAATTTAATTTTGCCAAATCACCAGAATCAAAAAAGTCATTTTGGATTACTCCAAAAGGCTATATTTCCTAGATTTGCCGCTTTTTCGACTTTTGGGAATGTTTTTCTATACTTTTTTATTTTATATAGACACAATTCCTGTTATTATCATCATCATTTTATCATGATTATCATTTTATTATCGTTATCATCATCTTATCATCATTATCATCATTATCATCATATTATCATCATTTTGCAATTATTATCATCATTATTGCAATTGTTATCATTAATTATTAAAATTAAATTGATTATAGTATATATTTTGGGCAAAATACTAATAACCACAAAATAATAATAGTAATAACAAATATATAACAATATAACGATTTTATAATATTTTTTATATATATTTAATAGAAATCGTTTTTACTGTAATTATTACTGTTTATATAATTATTTTTCAATTATACTACCAGTACAAATAATAATAATGATAAAAATAACAAAAATTTAATACTAATAACAATATTATAACCACTAGCATTATTATTATATTATACTTATTATATTATTGTTTTATTACAGATATAATAGATTTTTGGCAATGTACTAAAATTTAAGATATAAAATATAAAATTTTAATAAAAATAATTAAAATTAATAATTTTAATAATAATTTTTTAAAAAATAAAAAAAAATTTAAAATAATAAAAAAAATAAAAATTTTTAAATACAATTATCAAAATTTTCTTTTTTCTCCTTTTTTATATTTATTTTAGATTAATAAAATTTGGGAATTTATATAATATTAAAAAATTTGGAAAAAAAAAAT
>NW_023643383.1:5000-9260 GCF_015228065.2 Penaeus monodon | reverse complement strand
GCTAGATTTTGCCGCTTTTTTTATTTAGGTAATTCTTTCTTTACCTTTTTTATCATATTGAAACAATTCCTCTTTATTATCATCCTTATTATCATGATTATCATCTTTATATCTTATCATCACCATTTATATTATCATCATTTTTGCAATTATTATCACATTATTGCAATTATTAAAATTTATTTTTGCAATTTTGCAGTTAAAATGTATTTTTTTTCAACTAATTTAAAAAAACAAAATGATAATAAAATAACAAAAATAATAACAAAAAAAACGTTTTTTATGATAATCATTTGTATCATTTTTTTATCAATATCGTTATTACTGAATAATTAGTTATACAAAATTTTTTTGCAATTATACTCCCAGTAGAAATAATAATAATGTAATAATCCAATAATAATGTTAATACATATTTAACGTTTATTATTTTATTTATACCTATTTTATTATTATTGTTATTATTCATTATAATATATTTTTTGCAAAATAAAAATTAAAGTTAATAATAATAATAATAATAATGATAATGATATAAAAAATGATGATGATGATGATAATAATGATAATAATAATAATGATAATAATAATAAAATAATAATAATGTAATAATGATAATGTTAAAATATTAAAAAGTAAAATGTTATCAAAATTTCTTTTTTTTTTATTTTTTTCATCATTATGCCATGTTTAATACAATTCTTTTAATTTTTGTCTTTATACGCTAAAAAATTGAAAAATTTCAAAAATCAAAAAAAACGTCTTTTGGGTGGGCTCTAAAAAAGGTATTTTTTCGCTAGTTTTTGCTGTTTTTCGATTTTTTGGGAAATTTTTTTTCTTTTCCCTTTTTTTATTACTAGGACGAACCCCTGTTATTATCCTCATTTTATCAAGATTATCTTATTTTTATGTTATCATCATTATTTCTTTATTGCAATTATTTTTTTATTTTTACAATTATTATCATTGTTATTGAAATTTTATAATATATTTTTTTGCAACTATATAATAAAAAACAAAAATAAATATAAATAAAAAATAAAAATAACAAAAAACGTTTTTAAAAAAATTATTTTATATCATTATTTTAATCATATCTTTATTACTTAAAAACTACTTTTATGATAATTTTTTTTGCTTTTACTCCCAGAAAGTAAAAATAATGAAAATAAAAAACAAAAATAATTTTAAAAACAATATTATAACGATTATTATTATCATTATTTTTTTACAATATTACTGTTACGCCGATCGCCTCGTCTCTCTGCCACAAAAAAAGGCGGTAGGCAGACGGCGTGTTAATACGGGGCGGAACACTGAACGCCCCAAAGAGGCACCAAACGCCACAGCGTGCCAGAACACCAGGAGAGCAAAGCCAAGTGGCGAGGGGGCACGAAGTAAAAACCAAAATGACAGTCTTCCTTTATTTACACAAGTTATTTCCCCGTACACTTTTCTATGGGCAAAATACAGGGGGGAAACCAGCTTCCACAGATATACAGTTTAAACAGGGGAAAAAACCCCGGGTTTTATCTCAGGTCACAAGGCCCCAAAAGGGTCTTCACAGGAGCAGCCCCCAAACTGCGTCTCTCCGGGTTTTTCCCTCCGCTCCTCCGCTCACAGCCATTTGCTTCATGTTTTCCCCAGGCCCCTTTCATGTTAACACTGCCCGTCCCTTTCGTTTTTAACACATGTTGCACAGAGACAAAGACCCACTGGCTAGCCTATCCCCCCCTATAAAGCAGACGCCCCTCGCTCTGACATACCAAACAAAAACAAAATAAGAAAATTTACTAAAATTAGTCCTCAGGAACAAACAAAAATTTTTTCAAACAAAATAACCGAAATTTAAAAATCATTTCAAAACAAAAAAATTTTTCTCCAGCGCGGCTTTCTTCGTCTCGCTGGGGTCGCTCTGGGTGTGGGGGGCGGTAGTTGGCAGGGGCACCCAGGGGGGTATCTTCCCCCCAAGCCCGGGCTAGGTCACCACTGAGTCGTTGCATCGCCCCACGCCAAAATGCTCGTCCTCATCTCGGTCCGTCTGCACGTCCTATCGCCGCTCGGGGGCTAACGTCATTTCTGTAGCTTCGGCGAGGCCCCGTTTCCGACGCGGGTTATCAGCCACTCTGCACCTATTTTGTACCTCACTTCCCTCATGCCCCGGCATAGGTCTCCTTCATGGCAGGGCCCGGCTCCCTTTGAGCTTGCCCGCACTGTCGGTGCATCTAAACCCAGGATAGGGGCGCCCCGGTCGCCAAGTCCCGAGGAAGCGGGAAAAACACCCCACACCCCCCAACCCCTCGCTCCCCGCGACTCTTCTGGATGCCCCATTTCCCTCACAAGTGCCCATTTTGCCCCATGGCCCTTCTGGGCCTTATTGGAAATTTAGCTCCCAATACTGTAATCCCCCCTCCCCTTGTCCAACAAGGCTCCGCCCAACGCTACCCAAGCCAGTGCGTTTGAAGGGCCCCATGAGGCCCCTTATTCACGCATCTTCTTGACAGTCGACACCGGATTCTAGATCTGCCCTGGGGGCAAGGTGCAGTCGCTCAGCCGAACACCTTGCACACCCAAACCCTCTGGAAGCAAGGGCACATCTTCCCCGGCCCCCCTCACCACTTCCGCCAAAGGCGACACACGCTTACTCGCGTCGGTATAAAGGCCCCGCAAGCATGCTCGCCAGAGCGCACACAAGCCCCGTGACACCACACAGTCTCGTGGGCATCTGGAAGCGCATAGGGGGCCAACATATCAGGCCGCATAGGGTCTTCTCAGCCCATTCCACTGTCAGGGGATGGCTTCCATCTTTTGAGCCCTCCACTTGCATCTGTGGTTCGACGGCGCTTCCCCAAAGTGGGGCCGGGAACCGGGGAGGCTGGGTTTCGGCCCCTTCTCAGCCTGTCCGATTTTTCCTCCTGACCATTCCTTTGCCTTAGGACATGCACTGGATGGGGGCCCTACCCGCCACGCCCTTTCAGCACTGCTGGAAGGGATCAGAATCCGTCCGGTTTTAGAGGGTTGTTCTCCGCTCCCTCCAACACCGACTACGTCTGTGCCCTTCCTTACCACAGCCCCATATCTTGCGCCAGCTGGGACAGTGTCTCGCCACACTCACGAGTCCCCCTTCTTCAAGGGGCCCGAATTTCCTGGCCCGGGGTGGTGCCCGAAACGGCGTTTTTAAAGCCCCTTTCCCCAGGGGTGTAAGAGGTGTTGGGGTGCCGGCAGACCCAAACACTTCACCGTGGGGCCCCTTTGGCTGTTACCAGTGCGGGCCTTTTCTTCCTGGGTCCAGCCCTGGGGAGATGCCAGCTTTTAAATTGGCAACATATGCTCCCAGGCCACCCTTTCCCGTCGTACTCACTGGTTACGCCTCACAGAAGTCTGGAGGCCCAGGGTCTACAGGGGGGAGAACGGTGCCGTGAACTAACACATGGGGGGGAGGGAAAGGGGGGGGGGAGGCAACGAGGGGGGTTGACCGGGGCCCAGTTTGCCGCCACCCATACTCAAGGGAGCGGGTTTTCCCATGGGCCCGCCTTCTGCAGCGCCATGGCTGCGACACGACGCTGCGGGCCCGGGGTTTCCTGCCACGACCCAGGCAGACCCATAAATCGACACTTGGCATTTTTTGCCGAACCTCGTCTGCCTTTTCTGCTTGCAACGTTATACCCGGACGTCGCCTTTCCCCCTTCACTTCCCCCCTCAGGCCCTGAAACCCCGCCTTCAGAGTTTCACCCCCTCCCTCAGTTCACCTTCAAGCTGTTGTAAGCCTTGTCGGTGTACTGCTGAGTTTTTTATCTTACAGATGAAGATTGCTCGTAGACCCGAACAAGTTTTCAGAACTGTTCCCCGCCTTTCCCTTGCCCGCATCTCGACGAGAGGTGCGCCTGCTCGCGTGCCCCCTGTGCCTCTTTTGCCCTTTGTCCCTTTCCCCCTCATCCGCCCCTGGCACGATCAGGTCCTCTGGCTCGGCTTCACCTCACTCGGCCTGCCCAGTATAGCCTCCCCTCCCCCAGGTGCCACCATCTTTTGGGCGAATGAAAAATTGGGCGTTCACTGACAAATACACAAAAACCCACTCCTGAAAATCTTTGTTACGCCGATCGCCCGTCCCTCCCCCCTTTCCACCAACACAAAGGAAAGGTAGGGAACGCGGTTTTTTACGGGGCGTGAAACCCCGAACAGCTTCAAGAGGCACCGAACACCACAGCGTGCCAAACACCAGGAAGCAAAACCCCAAAGGGGGAGGGGGGCACGAAATAA
>NW_023643382.1:2500-5000 GCF_015228065.2 Penaeus monodon | reverse complement strand
GACATGGTGTGTGTTGTGTGTGTGTGGTGTGGTGTGTGTGTGTGTGTATGTATGCATATATTAACTATTATATCTATATTATAATATATATATATATATCTATATCTACTTTACTTATCATTATACCTATATATAAAATATCACATATATAATTATATATATAATATATATATAGATATATAAATATTTATACACATTACACACACAAAAACACGTGTGTTGTCCGTTGAGAATGATACATATATAGTATATCTATCTATCTATCTATCTATCTAATCATCTATTTCTATATCTCTCTATCTATCTATCTTATTATATATATATAATATATAATATATATATATATACTTATCATAGCTCTCTCTATATAAATATATATATATACATATATAATGGTATATAATATATCGATATATATTAATTATATATATATATATATATATATATTATATACTAGTATATACGTATATATAGAGATCTATATGTAATATATAGTACAAATACTTATTAATACACACACACAACATACACACCACACACACACACAAACACAACACACCACACACACACATATATATATATATAGAGATATATATATATATACAGATAGATTATATATATATAGATATCAACATATGTCTGTGTGGGTCTGTATATAAGATTAGCTATAGATAGAGATATACTATAGTAAGATATATATACTTATTATATAGCGCTATATAGATAATGAATATAGATATATTTATGAGATATATAGATATAATATATAAATATTTATTATTTATATATATAAGTATATAGGTAAGATATAGAGATATATATGTATATATATACAAATATTTTATTATATACACACACACACCATACACAACACACACACACACACACACACACACACACACACACACACACACACACACAGATATAATATATATATAAGTAGATATAGATATATATAGAACAGATATAATATATATATGATATATATAGATATTATATATGTGTGTGTGTGTGCGTGTGTGTGTGTTGTGTGTGTGTGTGTTGTGTGGTGTGGGTGTATGTGTATGTGTGTGTGTCTGTGTGTATGTGTGTGTCTGTATTGATATATATAATATATATATATATAGATAAATATATATATATATATATAAGTATATATAGATATTATAGATGTTTGTGTGTATGTGGTGTGTGTGTGTGTGTGTGTGTGTGTTGTGTGTGTGTGTGTGGTTTTGGTCTTTGTGTGTATATACAACATAACACACACGACAAACCACACACATTACTCAGATATATAAAATATATACTATAGATATTATTAGATATAGAGATAATAGATATAGGTACATAGAACAATATAATATTAGATATATATAGATATATTATAATTTTACATATATATATTTATATATATATATGGATATAGATATATATTATGTCATAATATATATATATATATAATATATAGATATGTATAATAGTATATATAACAGCCATATAGAGATAGATAATATGATATAGATATAGTAGATAGATATATATATATATATATATATATACATATAAACAACAAACAGATACACAAACACACACCCCGCACACCACACACACACACACACACACACACACACACACACACACACACACACACCACACATATATAGATTATATATATATGATATAATGAGAGAGATAGATATATATATATATATATATAAAATATAATAGATTATATAGGTTTTGTCGTTATGACATAATAGGTAAACATAGATAATTTATGAATTATCTACGGACATGAGATATATGTAGATTAGATATTATTAGTATCTAGTATATTAGTATATATATATATATATATATAATATATTACATATATATATATATATATATACTATATATATCTATATATATAAATATATATATATATCGATATATATATATATTGATATATATATATAATGTTATATACCTATACATATATATTCATAAGTATGTTATATACCTATACATATATATGTAAATATATATATATATATATATATAGATATATATATATGTACATATATATATATATATATTATATATATATAATATCTATATATATATATATATATATATATATATATATATCTAAAATAAATATTCATATAACATATATATCACACGCACAGACATGTGTGGTGTGTGTCGGTGTGTGTTTGTGGTGTGGGTGTGTGTGTGTGTATGTATGCATGTATACACTATACAATTATATATATATATATATATATATATATATATATATATATATATATATATATATATATATATTTACTTATCATATACTATATATATAAATATATACATATATATCTATATATATATAATATATATATATATATACATATATATATATTTATACACAAACACACACAACACGTGTGTGTCGTGAGAAATGTATACAATATATGTAATCTATCTATCTATCTATCTATATATCTATCTATCTACATATCCTATC
>NW_023643381.1:0-7500 GCF_015228065.2 Penaeus monodon | reverse complement strand
GTTTAATATAATATATTTAAAGATATATATATAAAATAGAATATAATATATATAAATAATAATATATATTTATATTATAAAATAAAATTATATAAAAATATTTTAAAATATTTTTAGAAAAATATTATATGTATATAATATGGGATTTTATATATAAAAAATAATATATATAGTATTATATAGATATATATATATTTTTTTATGTATATATAAATGTATTGGGGTGGGGTATATAAAAACCCGTAAGTATTATAGGTATGTATTTTGGGGTATACTATACAATATATATATATATAATATAAAATATAAAATATATATAATTATATATATATATATATATATATTATTTAATATTTTAAAAATACGTACACCTAATTGGGATGTAGCATAAACACACACACACATATTTTTTGGGGCCCCCCTTTTTCCCTCTTAAAAAAGGAAAACCCAAATTTCCCCTTTAATTTTCTGGGAAAACCACCTGAGGGGGCACTAAAGTTTACGATTTTTTAAATTTAACTTTTTGGGAAACCCATACTAAAAAAAAAAAATAATCCCCAGAGGTTATTTATGGAAAAAAACTACAGCCTTAGGGTAATTTAAAAAAAGGGTAAATCAATTAAATAATTGCTTAAGACTTTCCTGATATATTAAAATTAAAAAATTCAAAACACCTTCACAATTTTTAAAAGGATTTTCTACAAACTCAACTCTCCCCCAAGAGGTAGTCCAACCTGTCATTTCTTCACTTGTTTTCCCTTTTGCCTTTCTCCTTTCCCATTTTAATTTTTCTATTACTTATTTTTTTCCCTCTCCAAAATTTAGAGGACCCTGAAGATGAATTTTAATTTTTCAAATTAGGAATGAAAAAAAATAAAAAATTTATATAAATTTATTGCGGGAAAAAAGTATTTCTGAGAAACAAGAAAATTTGGGGATAGCATTTATCCATAATACAATTGAGTAGTTTTATTACAGAAAAAAAATTTTTTTTTTACGAAACCATCATTTAATATTTTTCTTTTACCCTTTTCAAGAACACTTATTTCTTTAAAGGGTTTAAGCCCTAAAATAAGGAAAAGAGGGAAATGTCTCGAGGTCCCCAAAAAAGTCCCAAAGTTCAAGCCATTAGGGAAGACATTCTGCTAATTAATTTTCCCCAGTTTGATCTCGAAAAAATTACTTATTTTTGTTCTGAAAATTTCAGCCTTTTAGAATATTTGATTCCATTAAGTAAATATTACAGTTGAATTTTTTATCTTGCCCTTGATCTTCAAGATTTTTAAAACTTTTTCAGTAGTTGAATGACACCCCCTTTTGTTCTCTCTCTCTCTTTTTTTATTTTATAGTATCGGGGTTTTAACCCCGGAAAATACTTAAAAAATTTAAACCTTTCTTTCAAAATCACTTTACATTAAAACATGGGAATTCCCCTTTTAAAATCCAGCATGCAAAATTTCCCAAAAAAAGAACTTAAATTTTTTTCCCCAATTAAAACAAAAAAAATTAAAAAAATTTTTGGGGTTTTTTTTTGGTTTTAAAAAAAAATAAAAAAAAAAAAAAAAAAAAAAAAAAAAAAAAAAAAATAAAAAAAAAAAAAAAAAAAAAAACCCAACAAAAAAAAAAAAAAAAAAATTTTTATTTTAAAAAAAAAAAAAAGTTTCAATATAGAACTTATACAAAAATAATAAAATAATAAACTTTCTGAAAAAAAAAATAAGTTTTACTCCCTTTCCCGTAGCTAAAAAAAATAATTAAAAAAATTGGGGGATTCTTAAGTGGCACCTTTACATAAAGGGGCCAAGTAAATGAGGTACACAAAGGGGGGGTTTTGATGTTTTTTTGGTCATTTTTTTCTTCATATTTCCCTTTTGCTCATCACAAAAAACAACCCCAAAACAAACCCCCACACACCCAACACACACACACACACACACACACACACACACCACGCCACACACACACACGACACACACACAAACCCACACAAACACACACCACACACACACAAAAAACACACACACACACAAACACACACACACCACACCACCCCCCACACAGAAAACACACACACACAAAAACAAATAATATATAAATTATATATATAAATTTTAATAATAAAAAATATAAATTATTGTGGGGGTGTCTGTGTGTGGGTTGGGGGGTTGGGGTGTGTGTGGGTTTTGTGTTTGTGTGTGTTTGGTGTGTGTGTGTTTTGGTGCGTGTGTGTGGGGGGGTGTTGTGGTGTTGGGGTGTGTGTGGGGTTTTGTGTGTGTGTGTGTGTGTGTGTGTTGTGTGTGTTGTGGTGGGTGTGTGTCCCGGGTGTGTGGGGTGTGTTGTGTGTGTGGGTGTGTGTGGGTGGGTGGATGAGCATAAGGATATGAAGATAAAAGACCAAAAAAAACATCTTAAAAACCAAAACCCCTTTTGTACCCTCACTTACTTGGTTTTATTTTATTTTGGTGCCACTTTAAAAATACCCCAAATTTTTAAATTTCTTTTTTGGGACGGGAAGGGGAGTAAAAAACTTTAAATTATTTTTCAGAAAGAAAGATTATTTTATTATTTTTGTTTTAAAAGGGTTTTAAAATGTTTAAATTAATTTCACTAAGAAAGGGGGAAATTTTTTTTTCCCCCCAAAAAAACATTCTCTTTTTATTAAAGGGGCGCTGTTATATTTCCCCAGGGCTTTTTTAATTAAGGGTTTCATAATTTATTTTTCTTTAAAAGGAAAACCCAAAAGTATTTTTTGTTTTCTGGGGAGATTTTAATTCTGGGAATTTTGCAGGAAAGGATTAAGGAAGGGAAATTTTGGTTTTTAATGTAGTGATCTGAATAGACTTAAAATTTTTAAAGGTATATTCGGTGTTTAAAAAACCCATATATAAACCTAACAGAGAGAGAGAGAGAACAGAAAAGGGGTGTCATTAAATCTTTAAAAAAGGGGAAGATTTTTCTTTAAAGGGCAGAGGTAAGATAAAACATTCAATGTAAGATTACTTAAGGGGAACAAAAATATAAAACAGATCGGGTTTACAGGGAAAAAAGTAGAGTAAAATTTTTCGAGATCAAACTGGGGAAAATTTAGATTTGCCAGAAGAAACCCTTTACAAACTAAAAGGCTGAACGTGGGATGGGGGACCATCGAGACATTTCCCCTTTTTTCTTTCCCATTTAGGTTTTTTAAAAAAACCCCTCAAAGAGTAAGTGTTCTTGAAAGGAAATAGAAAAATATTAAAATGATGGGTTTTGTAAAAAATAATATTAAAGTGAAATAGAAACTACTTAAGGGTTGTATATAATGGGATAAAAAGTATCACAATTTTCTTTTTTCTCGAAATAAACTTTTTCCCGCAATAACTTTATTTTAAATTTTATTTTTTTATCAAAATTCCCAAATTAGAATTTAAAAGAAGGGGGTCACCAGGAGGGCCCCTAAATTGGGGAGGGGGAAAGAAAATAAGTAATAGAGGAAAAATTTAATTTTGTAAAAGGGGAAAGGGCAAAAGGGGAAGGGCAAGTGAAAAGTGACAGGTTGGGCTACGCTCGGGGAGAGAGTTTTAGTTGTTTGAAGAATCTTTATTAATTTTGAAGGTGAAAAGATTTATAATTCAATATATCAGGAAATGTCTAAACCCCCTATTTATTGATATTACCCTTTTTTTAAATTCCCCCTAAGGGTTTTAAATTATGTAAAAATTTAAACCCCTGTATTATTTTTTTTTATTAGTATGGGGCCCCAAAAGTATTTTTTTTAAAAAAGATAAACTGTAGTTTCCCCTCAGAGTGGTTTTAGAATAAGGGAAAAAGGTTTTCTTTAATAAAAAAGGAAAAGGGGGGGGCCCCAAATAAAGGGGGTGTGGGGGTTTTGCAATACATCCATAAGGTGTACGTAAAAAAATTTAAAATAAATATAATATACTAAATAATTTTAGATATATATATAATATATAATATTTTGATATTTTAAATATATTTTATGGGGGGGCACACAAAAAACAAAAATATATAACAAAAGCGTTTTTTTAAAAACAAAACACAAATTTAATGAATAAAAATATATAAAGAATATAGAAAAGATATTAGAGATTAAATATATAGAATGATATTTTATATACAAAAATATATAAAAGATAAAATTCTAATATATAAAAATAAATCTATAAGAAAAATAAGAAGAATATATATTTTAAAAATTTTAAAAGATTAGATTAATATTAAATATAGATAAAAATAAGAATTTTAACACACACACACACACACACACAACACCAAACACAAATTTTAGAGAAAAAAATATATATATTAAAATATATAGATATATTATAAAATATATATAGTATTATAAAGTTATAATATATATAATATAAAATTATAATATATATATATATATATATAAAGATATATATTTTAATAAATTTTAATAAATAATATATTATAAAGAATATTATAATTAAAATTAAATAATTTATATGTAAATGATAACTTTATGTATGGGTTGAGATCTTATTAAATTTTCTGCCCATCTAAAGGGATAATGGTTTTAATAAAGGGATATAAAATCTTTTAAAATTTTGGACATATAAACATAAAGTATTATAAATTTTTATATTTATATATATATATATATTTTTATATATATATATATAATAATTACAAAAAACAAAAGAATATATACATATATACTTATATATACACTATATGTTAAAAATGTTTTATAGGGACATATTTTTTACAACATATTAGTATATTTTATATAATATTTTAGAATAACCCTAAATATAATGTTATATACACAAAACACAGATTAAATACACGGACCCCCCCCCAAAACAAAACACACAGTTAAAAATATATATATGAGAGAGATATTAATAATAAATTATAAGAAGATGATATATAAATAGAATATAAAAGTAAATAGAAGAGGGGTAGGGTAATAAGGGGGACATGATAAAAGAGTATTAGAGAATATATTTAGGGGGTTTTAAGTATAGAAAAAAAACATAGAAGATACCCTTAAAATAAGAGAACAGAAATAACAATAAGACAGAGATACATTAGAAAAAAGATATAAAAGAGAGTATATAGAATTTGAGAGGGGAAGGGGAAAAATAACATATATAAACATGATATTAAAAAGGGGTGAGAGAAGAGGGTAGAAAAAAGAGAAAAGAATTTTTGAGAAAGAGAGAATAAAAAGATAGAAAAAAATTTTTGGAAGGGAAAAATAGGAAATATATTATAGAGAAAAGAAAGAGAGGGAAAGAAACAGAGAAAAATTTTGAGAGATAGAGATAAGAAAAAGAGATAGATATTTTAGATAGGAGACATAAATAATATGAAGAATAAATAGAGATTGAAAGAATTTTAAATAGAGAATATATAATAATAGACTTATTGAAAGAGAAAAGGAAGGGGGAAAGATAAATTAAGATATATTTTAAAATATAGAATTTATAAAATATAATATATAAAATTTAAAAAGAAAAAGGGAATAGAGAGAAATAAGGAGAATAAGAGAATAGATATTATATTAAGAAAGTAGATGATAGGGAAGAGATAATAATAGGGAAGGGGAATAGATATTTGAAAAGAATATAGATTAAAAAGAGGGGATAATAAAGAAGAAGAAGAAGAACAAGATAATAAAGAGAAGGAGGGGAAAAAGTAAAAAGAATAGAGGGGAAAAAGATATAGAAAAACAGGATAAGATCATAGAAATAGAAAATATAAATTATATAAAAAATTTATAAAAAATAAGTAAGAGATAAGAGAAAAGATAAAGATGTTACTAAAATAAAAGAGAGAAAAATTAATTTAAAGATATACAAAGAAGAGAGATCAAGTAATAGAAAATTTGATAATATAAAGATAGAATTTTAGTATGGGTAGAGATAAAAGAAAATTAATTTTAAAAATAATATATATAATAAAAGAGAAAAAGAAAAGATAAATAGAAAATAAAACAATATATATTTTTATAGAAATATTTGATATAATATATAGATAAGGAGGTATTAGTATAATATTTTAGAATTAATATATAATATAAAATATATATATCTAATATTAATATAATATATATATAGATAATTATTAATATAGATAATATAGATAGAGATAGATATAGTATATAGAGTATAGATATATATATAATACATAGATGATAGACATATAATATAGATATAGATATATATGAATATATATAAGAATATATGATAGGATACGAGAGAATATATATAGTAATATAGACATATAGAATGATAGTGATAGATATACTAAGAGAGTATAATAATATAATCATATATATAATAGATAGATAATATGATATGATGATAGAGAGGTATATAGATATAGATACAATAGAGTATATATTATAGAGCATCTAGATTAGATGAATAGATATATCAGTATATGATAGATATATATATATATATATAGCATATAGATATATATTAGATAGAGATATAGACTAATACATATATAATAATATATGATATATATACAGAGATATATAGATACCTATACTATATATATTAGAGATAGATATGTATATATATAGAATATATGTAGATTATATGTTACACTTACATAATAGATATATATATATATATATACATTGATCATACATTATCTATATATATAATAGACTAGATATTATATTCTATCTTATATCTATATCAGTATCATATAGTATATAGTATTGTATATTTATACGTATAGATATATATATATATCTATAAGATATATATAGTAAATATATATATACTATACATATATATATATATAGAATAGATATCGAATAATACATTTAATAGTATCTCATATTATATATAGATATATAATATAAATTATATACATCTATATATATATAATATACTATATATATATATAATATATATAATATATATAATATACTATATATATATAGATATATTATATATACTATATATATATATATGTATATATATATATGTATCTATGTGTATTATATATATTATATATATATATTATCTTTATATAATATATATATATATATATAATATATTATATATTACACTGCATATGATGTATACTAAGACTGAATTAGGTCTAACAAATAATGAATTCATCGAATTATCTTAATAGCAGACACAAAATAAATGTTATGAGTCAATGCATATGACTAAGGATTATTAGAAAAGGCAAAATCATGAAGGATAATGTTCGAATCCTCTCGTTACAGTTTTGTTCTCTGGAGATGGGTGTAGGTTGCCCGAGTCGTTTGAGAAAGTAAAGAAATAACGAAGCGATTATGTTTCTGTTCATATTAATGATCCTTAAGTTTACACTATATATATATATATATAATATATATATATAATAATATATATATTAAAATTATATAAATAAAATAATTATATAATATATAGCAAATAGTAAAAATTATACTAGGTATATACATATATAAAAATAATTAAGAAAAATAAAAAATAAAAATACTAACACAAATAAAAT
>NW_023643380.1:0-9263 GCF_015228065.2 Penaeus monodon | reverse complement strand
TTAACCCCTCCCAAAACCATGTCCAGCCCTTGTATGTTCAACCAAGAGATCTTAATTCCACGTCACTATGACGGAGCTAATTAGTAATATCGTAGTTTCCCCCCCTCTGTTATCTTTTTTATATCATAGTTTCCCTAATTATAATTTTGTTTATTTTATTAGTATCTATTATTTTACTAAATTTTTTTTATATAGTTTATGTTTAAAAATACTTTATTCCTCAGCCCATACAAAACCTAAAAAAATAAATAAGATATAAAAGGGATAATAATTACTTAATTTTACAAATATTCTTAGTTTTCTTCCTATTAACATAAGAATTCTATTAAGTAAACCGAAATAGCCTTACTACGTTCATTATACAATAAAGTACTAAACAAAACATACATATACATATTATTATATTTATTATATAATATATTTTATATTATATATAATATAATATATAATATATATATATTATATATATATTATTAATATTTTTTATTTTATATCATTTTATATATATATTTTATATAAAATATTACATATATTTTAAAAAATATATATTATATATATTTTATATATATATTATATATATATATATACATATATAATATATATATATATATATATATTACTATATATTACATATAATCTTATTTTAATATTATATTATAATATTTTATATTATATATAATTTTATATATATTAATATATTATCTTTTATATTATTATATAATATATACATATTATTATATATTATATATATATATATATAAAATATTTTCAAATATATTATATATATATATATATTATATTATATCTTATATATATACATATATATTTTATATCTATATCTCTTAAATATATATATATATATATGATATATTTTACATATATTTTAATTATATATATATCTAATATATATCTATATATATATATATATATATTATATATATATTATATATTATTAAAATTTATATATATTATAATATATCTTCTCTATATTCATATATATCTACCTATATATATATATATATATATATATATTCTATATATATACTATTTTATATATATATATATATATATATTCTATATATATTTATATATTATATATTTATAATTTTCATATATATATTTTTTATATTATATATATATATTTATACTATTTTACTATATATTATTCTTATTCATTTTTTAAATTTTATATTATATATATATATAATATATCTATTATTAAAATTATATACTAAAATATCTATATATAATATATTTATGTATATATATTATTCTTCTTTATATATATTTATATATATATTATAACTCTATATATCTATTTAATTTATTATATTTAATATATATGTAATATATATATTTTATTTTATATATATTTTATTATTATTTTATATATATATTATTATATAATATTACTATCTATATACTCTATTTATTATATCTTATATATTTCTTATATTTATATCTATATTTATATTTGTAATTTATATTTCATTTTAATCTATATATCTTAATATCTCTCTTATTTTGTCTATATATATTATTTATATTATATATATATATTTTATATCTATATATATACGTTATATATTATATATTAATATATATATTATCTATATATATATAATATTATTTCATTCATATATATATCTTTATTTTATATTTTTATATTCTATATATATTATTTATATATACTATATTTTTATATCTTCTATATTTATATATTTATTCATATATACTATAATATATTATATATATATATATCATATATATGATTTTCTATATTTTAAAATATTATATATCTCTCTATTATATATATTATTATATTATTATATTTCTATAATATATATATTATTATTTTACTATCTCTCATTATCTATTATTCTCTATATATTATATATTAATGTTCTATATTATTATATATTCTATTATATCTATTCCCATTATCTATATATTTTATTTTAATATTCTATATATATATATTTATATATTTACTTTTTCTATTTTATCTATATATCTTTTTATATATGGTATTATTTTGTAATATATATGTATATTATATATATCTTATATCATATATTCTATCTATATATTTATTGTATTATTTATTTAATTTTTATATATATATATACTATATATATGTTTATTTTCTATTTTTATCTATTATATTATATTATATATCTATTTTTATTATATTAATATATTATTATTATATATCTTATTTTATTCTTATATATTATCTATTATATACATATATTTGTTCTATTTTCTGTCATTTATATGTTTATATATATTATATCTTTATATATATATATCTATATATAATATATTATATATATTATCTATCTTATTATATGTATATATATTATATCTATTACTATATATATTATATATATATTATATTATTATTTCTTTTTACATATATCTATCCTTTATTCATATATCTTTACTTAATATGTATATATATATTATCTATATATATCTATTCTATCTCTTATATAATTATATATATATATTATATTATTCCCTATATTCATATTATATCTATATATCATAATATTTAATATCTATCTTTATTTTATAATCTCTTTTCTATTATCTATATTTCTTATATATATATATTATATATATCTATATATCTTATCTATCTATCTTTTATCTATTATATATTATTTTTTCTTTCATATTATTCCCTATCTTTTCCCTATTATATGTTTATATTTCTTATCTCTATATATATATTTCAAAATATATATATAATTCCATATATTCTAATTATCTTTTTCTATCTCTTTCTATTATATATATATATATATATCTATTTTCTTTCCCTATACTTTTTATTTTATTACTTTATTCTTCCATATTCTTTTTACTATATATCTCTAATATTATATTATACCTACTAGCTTTATTTATTTTATTATCTATATTATCTTTCTTTAATCTCATTTTTACAAATTTTCCCCTATCTTTCTTTCTATTTTTTTTCTATATTATATATAATTTATATATTATATTTTATATTTTCTCTTATTATATTATCTTTTCCTTCTCTCCTTTTTACTCTTTCTACTATTTTCTCTTTTTTCCTCTTTCTTCTTATATATTTCTCTCTATATATTTTATTCTTATATTATATATTATTTATTTTATCTTATATCTATTGTAATTTCTGTACTCTTTGTTCTTATGTCTATTTGTTCTATCTTTCTCTTAATTTTTATTTTCCCCCCCTCTATTTATTTTATATATTTTCTATCTATATCTATATATCTTTATGTATTATCTTTCTATATATGTCATTATATTGTAATATCTATGTAATATTCATGTAATATTGTACTTATATTCTATCCTTATATATTATATCATACTATCTTCTTACTATATATATTTCTATCACTATATTGGTATCTATACTATTATTCTATCTACTCTCTCTCTATCTATATATATATCTATGTCATCTATATGTCTATATCCTCTCTACTCTCTCTCTATTGTCTATATAACTTCCTCGTCATTCTGTATCTTCATCTATATTCTATCTTCTATCTATCTACCTCTCTATTCATTCTTCATGTCTACTATCGTACCTCATCTTCTCTTACTCTTCTCCTATACTTCTCTTATCTAGTCTACTTCATTCTCCTCCATCTACCTCTTCCGTTATATCTATTTATATAGTGTATCTCATATCATCATTTATATATCTTACTATATTTTTATATTACTCTACTACCCTCTATATCTCATCTATATATATCTATCTACTATCATCTACTATCTCTCTACTCATATCTTCTCTCTATATTCTACCATATTACATCATCATACATTATCTTATATAATCTATACATATATTACTATATTTATCTACTCTATATACTATATTCTCTATTATATTATATATATATATATTATCTATATATATATGTATATGTATGTTGTCTTGTTTAGTACTTGTGCGATTGTTATAATGGAGACGTAGCTAACCGGCTATCTCGGTTTGACGGTTAGGCGATAGAGTTCGTTATGGCTTATGGTCAGCGGAAGACAAGACTAGAGGGGATATTTGTATCATATTAAGGTTTAATTATTTATCCCCTTTTAGTATCTTAGTTTATTCATTTTCTGAGAGTACTTTGTGTAATGGACTGAGGACTTAAAGTCTTTTTGACTTCATAATTATGTAAATGAAGAAACTTTTGTCAGTTAAACATAAATAGATACCTATATAAAGATAAACAGAAATTCGTGACTGGCAATTTCAGGGGAAACTATGATATAACTGCATAACAGAGGAAACTACGATATTACTATATGATATCCCGTCATAGTGACGTGGAATAAGATCTCTTGGTTGAACATACAATGGCTGGACATGGTTTGTGAGTTATTTAGTTTACATCCAGCAAGTAAATTGGGTTTACACTATGGATGGTGGTAGTGGACGTGGGATGGAATCTACTCGACGAACCATGGGTTACAGTCATAGAGACCATGGCTTATGAAGACTTGCTTGAAGACCAGCTGTCCGTGGCTGATAATCCTGATTAGGGTCGGAACCAGTGAAACTTGCAGAGTAATTCAAAAGGTAGCCAAGCTAATGTTTTCCATATAAAACTAAGCAGAAGTGTTTTTGGCCAAGGTCTGATTTAGTGAAAGAGGGAGAGAAGTAGTCCAGTCATCAAGTTGAGAGCTATGAGTGATGATTTCGCTGACCTATACAAGCATTCGATGAAACCATTTGCTTTGGAAGATGGAATTGGAATTCCTGATATGTCTAATTCCAAGCAAAGTCTTTAATTTTTTGCCACAAAGTTGCAACTTAAACTGACCTCCCCTGTCTGATGTTAAATTGGTTTGGTATCCAATCTTGATACTCAACCAGCAATAAGGCTCATGCTACAGTAGCAGCAAGGGGAAATTGTGTCTGCCTTCTAGTAAATCTGTCAATGCAGGTGAGGCAGTACCTGTATCCATTGGGTCAGGGCAGGGACCAACAAAATCAACATGAGATGGTAAAGCTAGAGGTAACCGGTTTTGAAGGGTAAAGAAGGGAAAAGGCCAACTGATTGTGAGTTACCTTAGAAGTTTGACACCGAATGTGTCCAGTTTCTTACATCTTTGTTCGTTTTGGTTTGAGATTTGCGAAGTTTCTGGCTTGCCCGTTGCTTACCGTGGGCGGTGGGATTGCTAGCAGGTGCTCCTGTAGCCCGCGGTGTAAGCATCTCGCATAATCTCTTTACCAGCAAGACGGCTGTATTCTGCGGGCCTTGTTTCTCGAATTCGTTGCATACAATTCTCTAAGTAATGTATAAGTGTGGCGTTCGGCTCGCCGCAGTGCATGCAAAACCTCTCTTTTCACATTCTATTGTTTGTAATGATCTGCCATGCACAGTGGTACCTAGGCGCATTCTGTGCAAATGACTTCGGTACCTCTGTTTGTTTAGTTCAGAGAGTGCCAGTGTTCATAGCCGGTGACGTCTGAGTACCAGCTGGCCAAGTGGGGAGGATCCTCGTTTCCTCTCTGGTGAAGCTGCAGGAGGAAGGATGTGGGCCGTCACCGTACACTTCCTCCTAATAATTTTCGGCTCTGATGTATTTCATGGGATTGGGGGCATACCTCTGCCAACTTTGGCTAGTCTGTCAGCAAAGCTAATTCCTTCTGATCCCTATGTGGCTGGGAACCCCAGTTTAGGGATAATTCTTCTACCCTGTGCAAGAATCCTCTGTGCCAGTGTGAGGATAGTAGTCAGAAGGTAGATATTGTCATCGGGTGAGCGCTGCTGAAGACAGTCGATGGCTCCTTTGGAGTCTGTATGTATGACCACGTGTCCTTCCCTCACGGACGCGTGGCTCAGTGCTCCCATGATAGCAACTGCCTCTGCCTGTAGCGAGGAGGCGTTGTCTGTTACCCTCATGGATTTTGTGGCATCCCTTGCTGCGAAGCCGGCGCCTGCAGTGTGGGTCAAGGGATCGACCGATCCATCCGTGTAGTATGTTCTGCTACCCGGAGGAGTGATGGTTGCAATGACCCTCTGGGTTTCTGCCTTTAGGCTAGGCGTGGGATATTCATTCTTTTTGGTTGCCAGTCTCATGACGAGAACTCTATCGAGGTTTGTGCCCACGGCGGAGCTTCGACAAAGTCAGGGTGGGGGGAGTCCATGCCCTTGGCAAGAAGCGGTTCTTTGAGCTGATGGCGTATTAACACCCTGGCTGTGTGAGACAGCCAGGAGTTGTTTGCAAACAGCTCGTTATCTTGTTCTAGGCGTCTGACTATTTTATGTCTTAGGCTTGTATTCCTGGGAGCCTGGATGACCTTTGATAAGAATTGTGCTGCCATTAGATCGATTCGTGAGGCCAAGGGGAGAAGGTTTGCCTCCAGTAGGAGGTTGAGGACCTTCGCCCACCTTGGGGCACCCAGAATGACCCTGGCGGCTTCGTTTTGGACTGTCTCCAGTTGGTCTTTATATTTTTTCTTAATGCCAATCAGAGCAAGGGAGGCATAGTCTACAATGGGCCTGACAGCATGTACATAGAATGATCTTAGTACTCTGTGTCTGGCCCCTATGCGTCTTCCACTCATTGCTCTCATGACAGACAGTCTTGATTTTGTTCGGTCAACCAGGTACTGGACCTCCTTCTGGAAGGAGAGGGTCCGGTCTATCTTTACCCCAAGGTAGAGGTAGTCCTGAACCCACTCCAAGTCCATTCCCTGGATTTTCAGACTTGTGCCTTGAACTCTCTGTCTCAGAGCCATGGCTTTGGATTTGGCTGCAGAGATCTTTAGTCCTGTCCTACAACACTCCTCGGATACGAGGTCCAGACAACGCTGGGCTTTGTTTAGGCAGTATGCTCCAGTGGAGATGATAGCAAGATCGTCTGCATAGGAGATGATCTTGCACCCCACTGGGAGGTTTATGTTGAGGATACAGGACATTAATGTGTTAAAGAGGGCTGGACTGAGACCCCACCTGTGGCGTTCCATTCTCTAGTGGCATGTGCTGTGATAGGTGACCTTGGAATTTGACTCTGGCTGTTCTATTCCTAAAGTAGTCACCTATCCAAGCCAAGAGCTTACCTCTGATTCCTTTTTGGATCAGGCTCTCCTGAATGGCAAGAGGACTTGCCATTCAAAAGCCTTCTCCAGGTCAAGGAATACTACCACAGATGTGCCTGCTTATTGTGCTCAGAGCTGGCCTATGCTGTGCGCTGTGCTCATGCCCCTGGTGAACCCAAGGAGGTGTTCATATTGGGGTTCCATTTTCCATCGGAGCGTTCAGACCATCCTCTCGGCGTCTTGGCAGACAGCTGGGAGAGAGATGGGCGTACTTCCGTCCTTGGTTTAGGGATGGGAACTATGGTAGCCCTTCCAACTCTGGGGTAGAGTGAAGTTTCCCAGGACTTGTTGATGAGTTGCAGGAATGCAAGCTCACCTACTATCCCAGGTGGAAATGATGGGGTACAGATCCCATCAGAGCCCGGGGCTGTGTTACAACTGGCTTATATGCATTTCTTAGTTCCCTCAGAGAAAAGATAAGTCTGAGTTATCGGGTTCGGCTGCCCTTTCTCTGATATGAGCAAGTCTGTCTGGTTGTAGGGTTCTTGTCTTGCCCTCAGTTCGCTGGCAGCTGTTGCTACTTGTTCTCAGAGAACTCGTTGCCAGTCGTTCGCCTCTGACTGGGGTCATGGTGCGTGCATCTCGGGCTGAGGCTGGTAGCTCGCTTGACCCGTTGCCATAGCTCTGAAGGGTGGTATGGTGTCGAAGGACTCACACCATTCCAGCACTTTTCCTGCCTGACTCTGCTGGCAGTTCCTTGGCATCCTGACAGCCTCCCTTAGGAGGGCTAGGTTGTCGGAGGTTCTTTGCCTTCGGAAATGTTTTCAGCACATATTTACCCTGTGGTTAACCACAGGCTAATCTCATCGTTAAGTACCAGGCGTCTTTGTGACTCCTGGACCCAGGCCGAGTTTTGGGTATGGTCAGTGAGGCTGCCTCATCAATGGCATTTACAAGTCTGGCTTGTAGCACTTCCACATTTTCACTTTGTGTGGGTTCATTGCTTCTCAGACAGCGGGCCAAGGCGTTCTGAAATGCCTGCCAGTTGGCCTTGTCTGTTTTCCATCTTGGATTCGGTCGTGGCATTTCGGCTGGGCCACTATCCATGAGGGTAGTTATAGTGCCGTAATGGTCACTAGTGACGGTCTCATTGACACGCCAGCCAATCCTCTCCACCAGAGTCCAGTGGCCAGGGTGAGGTCTAGGACCCCTCCTCTGACATGTTTTGAGGAGAGATTCAGGGAATGTCTCAAGATGGCAGCCGCATCCGTGCCCAGCAGGGAGCCAGGATGGGGTGGTGTGCGTTGAAGTCTCCCCTATGATCACTCGGTCGTGTGCTGCAGAAGCACAGACCTGGCTGATGTCTAAGGTACTACAGTGTGGCCGGCTGTACACATTGTACAATTTCAGGGGCCCCCCCAGTGAATCTCAGAAGAGATACCATGCGGTGCATGCTATTGCGAGCAGGGAATTGTTGCTCTGACAAGGGTATCAGGCCTCTCTTGCCATCAGCACGTGGCAGCATGAAGACATGATACCCGGAGAAGCGAACAGGTTCCACTGTTAATGTCTCCTGGAGCAATGCTACTTGATCACATTTTTGCGTGGAGGATGGTACTCCTTGTGGAGAAGCCATAGATGTTCCACTGCAGAATACTTAGATTGCTGCCATGATGTTACTAGATGATAGTTACATCAGAGACATCATCGTATTCGATTGATGTTCAGAGTCTGACAACTCCATTGGAAGTCCGTGTTGAGGGTCTTCTTCGCTGTCAGGCTATCCTGGTCCACTGGGGGTGGAGGCTTGGTACTTGACTTGTTATTGGCTTTTCTCTGTCAGGCTGTTTCTGTGCATTTCTTTGCTGGCCTTGCCTGGGCAAGGTCAGCTTGTTCTGATTCTGGCTTGGCACTGAATCAGCCTGGTTTGCTCTGCTGTGAGGGCATGGCCTGGGTTGGAGTGGGGAGGGAGTCTCGTCCTGGGTGAGGTGAGATGGGTGTGTTTTCCTTCAGCTTCCTTCCCTTTAGACTGGCAAGTCTTGGTCAATGCCGTCATGGCGACCGATGCCTTCTCGGCCTCTTCACTCGTCCTTCCAAGGCTGTTGCCACTGCTGTGACTACAGCAGTCAACGAGGATCGACACTTCCTCCTCAGAGAGAGTCTTCCTCTGGGAGATCTTGCTTTGGACTTTGTGCTG
>NW_023643379.1:0-9264 GCF_015228065.2 Penaeus monodon | reverse complement strand
AAACACCCTAGCCTTACTCCCCACCTAAAGCCAAACACGACACACAATGACACCTAGCCCCCCCCCTATTTTTGCCCCCGCCCAAAAAAACGACACCCCCCCCCCCCCCCCCCCCCCCCCCCCCCCCCCCCCCCCCCCCCCCCCCCCCCCCCCCCCCCCCCCCCCCCCCAAAAAAAAAAAAAAAAAAAAAAAAAAAAAAAAAAAAAAAAATCCCCCAAAAAGCCAAAATAAAACCCAAGCCACAAACACGGCCCCAAACATTTGAAATCCCCACAGAAAATGATGAAAAACCCCAAAACCTACTTAAACCTAAAACCAACATGAAAAATAAAACCCCCCCCAAAACCCCAATAAAAACCCCCACCCCACCCAAAACCCACAACATAACCAAAAAAACAATTTTTGGAAAAAACCACCCTCCCCCTGAACCCCAAAAACCCCCAAAAACAAAAAAAAAAACCAAACCCCCCCCCCCGCCCACCCTCCCCCCAACCCCCACCCCCCCCCAGAAAAACGGGGGCCGCCCGAAAAAACCCCCCCCCCCCCCCTTCAAACCCCAAACACCCCCAAACAAGGCTCCGGGGGGTCCCCCCCACCCGGGCCCGAGAAGAATTTTCCCCGTCCCCCGTCCCCCCCTTTCCCTGCGACGAAACGTTAAAAGGGGCCGGGACAAAAAAAAAAAAACCCCAGGCAAATATAAATAAACGAAAATTTTTAATTTATAAGGTCGAAAAAACCAAAAAAAATTAAAAAAAACAAAAAACAAAAAAATCCAAAAACACCCAATCAAAACAACACAAAAAAAAGAATACCATCCAAAAAAAACAAAAAAAATTGAAAAAAAACAAAAAAAAAATCAAAAACAAACAAAAAACAAAAAAAAAAAAATGCCCCAAAAAAACCCCCCCCTAAAAAAAAAAAAACCCAGCCCCCCTCCCTTTTAAAAAAACCCCCGCCCCCCCCCTTTCCCCAAACCCCCCGCCCCTTTTTCCCTCCCCTCTGCAAACATTTCCCCCCCCAAATTTCCTGGTATAAAAAAAAAAAAAATTTTAACCCAATAAAAAAATAAAAAAAAATTTAATAATAAATTTCCAATAAACAAAAAAAAATTCAACACAATACAAACACACCAACACAACCAAAATTCCCCAAAAATAATAATAACAAAAATACAACAAAAAATTAAAAAACGAAAACAAACTAAAAAAAAATAGCAAAACACGTCAAAAACAAAAAATGGCCCTTAAAAATTTCTTTCTTCCATTTTCCCCCCTTCCCCCGGGAGCTCCTCTCTCCTTTCCTCCTTTCTCCTTTCTTTTCTTTCTCTTTCTTTTTCTCTTTCTCTTTCTTTTTTTTCCCTTTTTTCTTTTTTTTTTTCCCTTTTTCTTTCTCTCTCATTCTTTTTTTTCCTTCTCTTTTTTTTTTTTTTTTAAAAAAAATAATTTTTTCATTTTCCCTTTTTTTTCCCCCCCCCCCTTTCCTCTTCCTCCCAATTTCCCCCCCCGGGGGGTTTCCCTCCATCCTTTTTTTTTTCTCCCCCCCTTTTTTCCTTAAAACCCCCTTTTTTCCCTTCATCTTCCCTTTTCCCCCCTTCCCTACTCACCTTTTCCCCCTTTTCCTTTTCTCTTTTTTCTTTTCTCTCTCTTTTTCCTTCTCTCATCTCTCTCTCTCTCTCTTCTCTCTCTCTCTCTCTCTCTCTCTCTCTCTCCATCTCTCTCTCCCCTCTCTCTCTCTCTCTTTTCTCCCCTTCTTTTCTCTCTCTCTCTCTCTCCTCTTTTTCTCTCCCCCCTCTCATTTTCTCTCTCTCCCCCTTTTTTCTCCCCTCTCTCTTTTCTCTCTCCCCTCCCTCTTTCCCCCATTTTCTCTCTCTTTTTCCTCTTTTTTTCCCCCTTTTCTCCCCCTTTTCTCTCTCTCTCTTTTTTTTCCCCTTCTTTTCATTTTTCTCTCTCCTCTCTCTCCCCTTTTTTCTCTCTCTCTCTCTCTCCTCTCTCCTCTCCTCTCTTTTTTTTCCTCTCCTCTCTTCTCATTTTCTCTCTCCTCTTCTCCTCATTTTTTTTCTCTCTCTCCTCTTTTCTCTTTTCTCTCTCATTTTTTCTCCCCTTTTTTTTTTTCTCTCTCTCTCACTCTCTCTCCCCTCTCTCTCTCTCCTCTCCCCCCCTCTCTCTCTCTCTCTCCCTTCTTCTCTCTCCCCTCCTCTCTTTTTCTTCCTCTCTCATTTTTCTCTCTCCTCCTCTTTTCTCTTCCCTCTTTTTCTCCTTTCTCTCATTTTCTCTCTCTCTCTCTTTTTTCTCTCTCTCTTCATTCTCTCTCCCCTCTCCCCTTTCTTCCCTCTCTCTTTTTCCCTTCCTCTCTCTCCCCTCTCTCTTTTTTTTTTTAAAAACCCTCTTCTACTTTCTCCTTTTATTTACTTTCTCTTTTCTCACGTTCTCTTTTCGCTCTCATAAACACATTCACGGACGTATAACAAAAAAAAACAAAAAAACAAAACTAATATTTCTCACGGATTACTTATGAAGGGCTGCAATAAAATTTTCCGTCATTAAACTACCCCCTATCATAATTAATCATTTCATTTCCCACTGCCATAATACATTTAATTTCTATCTTATTAAGCGAGATAACAAAAAAACTACAAACGTAAAATTTTAAAATACTAAGGCGTAACCTCTAATAGTTAAAAAATAATAATAATAAAAATAATAATAATATAATAATAAAATAATAAAATAATAATAATACAATAGCAATAGCAAAAGCAAAAGCAATAGCAATAATAATAATAATAATAATAATAAAAAAATAAATAATAAAAATAATAAAATAAAATTTAAAAATAAAATAATAATAATCATTTTTTTATTTTTTATTATCAATATTTTTTTATTTATTATTTTTATTATTTTATTTTTATTATTTTTATTATTTTTTATTATTTTTATTTTTATTATTATTTTTATAATAATAATAGCAAAAGAAAAACATGAAATAGAATAGAAATGCAATTTAAAAATAATAAAATAAAATAATAAAAAATATTATAAAAATAAAAAAAAAAAAAAAATTAAAAAATAATAAAAAAAAATAATAAATAACAAAAACAATAACAATAACAATAAAAACAATAATAAAAAAAATAAAAATCAATAATAATAAACCCATAATAAAAAAATATCTAAATATTTAAAAAAAAACAAAACTTGCAAAGGCAGACAGTAAACAACGAAAACAAAACCCACGGAATTTTAAACAAGGCAAACTGTAAAATCACCGGGGAGCGTTGGGAATTTCATCTCCATGCAAGAAGGGCTCTCCCCGGGAAATAAGGGCCTGCGGAGAAAGAAAAATTTTGCATTTTCCGTCATTTGCACATCGCCTTTAAATCGCCATAAGCCACCACTAACATCGCCCCTGACCACCCTTCCACCATAAGGGTGTGGACCCCATTCAGACGTTTTTTCATCACCATCGCCCATCTTCTAATTATTATACATCTTTTAAAATCATTAAAACCCATCACATCATCATCATCATCATCACATCGTTCACCCCTCACCCAAAGCCTTGTGGATACGTTGTTTTCATGCCATCACCTCAATCCACCCTCGGGAACAACCCCCCATCACCATTTCAAACACATTCTTGCTAAACGCCAAAAGGGAAAAATCACAAGAGGAGGACGGGGAGGGGGAGAGGAGGAGAGGAGGAGAAGGGGAAGGAAGGGGGAGTAGGGGGAAAAAGAGAGGAAAAGATAGAGGAAGGAGAGGGAGGAGAGGAGAGGAGAGGAATAGGAGGGGAGGGGAGGGGGGGGGAAGGGGAGGGGGGGGGGAAAAGAGGAGAGGAGAGGAGGGGTAGGAGAGGGGAGGGAGAGGGAAAAGAGCAGGGGGAAGGGGGGGGGAAAGGGGAGGGGGGAGGGGGGGGAGGGGAGGGGAGGGGGGGGGAGAAGGGAGGAAGGAGGGGGAAAAGGAGAGGAAGGAAATGGGGAGGGGGAAAAAAGGGCCCAAGAGGGGGGAAAGGGAAAAGGGGAAAGGGGAAGAAAGGGAAACGAAAAGGGAAGGGGAAAGGGAAAACGAAAGGGGAAGGAAAGGAGACGATAAGGGGAGGAGACGAGAAGAAGGAAAGGGGAAAAAAAGAGGGAGAAGCAACATCCAAAGGGAAATGCAACACCGATTTAAGAATGATGTTTCGCCCCAAAACATCAAAAGGGAAAATCCCCCAAAATTCGACATGCAAAACCACAATGAAATATATAAAACCGAAAAACACCAAAACCAAAGAAAAAAAACAAAAAACAAACAAAAAAAACAAGAAAACATGGAAAAACACGCACAGACACAAAGCGAAAACAACGACCAAAAGACACAGACAAAAGACACACGGACAACAGACCCGGGGCACACACACACACACACACACACACACAACACACACCAAAACACCCCACAACACACACACACACACACCCCACCCCCAAACCCCACCCACACACACACACGCCCAAACACACATGAAGAGGGAAAGGGTTTAATTTTGAGACCACAGCGTTTTTCCCTTTTTTGGGGGAGGGGACGATGCCGCTGTCATGCTGCGGGTGTTGTTTGTTTTTTTGTTTTTTTGTTTTTTTTGTTTTTGTTTTTTGGTTTTTGGGGGGGGTGGTGGTGGTGGGGGGGTTTGGGGGTGGTGGGGTTTTTTTTTGGTAAATTTTTGTTGGGTTTTTTGGTGTTATTGTTGGTGGGTTTTTTTGTTTTTTGTTTTTTGGTGGTGGGGGGTTTTTGGGGGTTTTGTTTTTTTTGTTTGGTTTTTTTTTTGTTTGGGGGGGTTTTTTTTTTGGGGGGGTTTTTTTTGTTTGTTTTTTTTTTTGGGGGGGGGGGTTTGTTGGGGTGGTGGGGGGGTTGGGGGGGTGGGGGTGGGGGGGATTTATGGAGAATGGGATGGGGGAAAAGGGGGGGGATGGGGGGTAAAGGTGAGGGTAGGGGAGGTGGGGTGGTTGGGATGTGGGGGGCCCGGGGAGGAAAATAAGGGGAGAATAAAAAAAGTGATGCAAAAAGATTTTAATAGAGTTCAAAAAAAGAGGAAATAAACAAAAAAAATTCCCCCAAAAAATAAAAAAAAATTTAAAAAAAGTTTTAATAAAATTGTTTATTAAGAAAAAAAAATAAATAAAAAAAAAAAAAAAAAAAAAAGGGGGAAAAAAAAGCCCAAAAAAAAAAGAAAAATTTTTTTTGGTTAGAGATTTGGGGATATGGGAGGGAGAGGGGCGAGGAGAGGTGGGAGGATTGATGGGAGGGGGGATTAAAATGGGGGTAAAGGGATCAATAAATCGGGGATAATAATTTTAATAAAATGAATGGCAATTTAATCAAAAAAGGGGGAATGCGAATATAAAATATAATTTAAAATTTAGGATTAGGAGGGGGGGAATGATAGAAATGGGGGGAAAAGGGGGGGGAAGGAAGGGGAAATTTAAAGAAAAAATAGAAGGCGGGGATAAAAAGGGAATGGCGGGGTTGGAAAACAATAAAAAAAAAAAAAAGGGGGGAAATAAAAAAAAAATTGAAAAATTAATAAGGGGGGCAGGAAAATCAAAATATGAACAAATAAATTATTAAGGGCAAAAAAAATTAATAATCGAATATGGGGATGGCAAAAGGATTAATAAAGGGCAAAAAATTTTTAAATTAGGGTGGGGGAAAGGATAAGGCAAGGGAAAGGGGGATTAGGGGGAATAATTAGGTAAAAAAAGGGGGGGGAAAAACAATAAATTTTTAAGGGGAAAGGCAAATAAAAAAAATCAAAACAAGAAAAATTAAAACAAAAAAAGGGGGGAAATAAAAAAGGCAATTTAAACCCCCGGGAAAAAAAAGAATCAAAAAAAAAAAAGGCAGGAATAATTTAAAACAAAAAAAAGCAAATTAATTTAAAACAAAAAAAGGGGGGATTATAACCCCAAAAGGGCAATTTTTCAAAAAAAAAAAAAGGGCAATAAGGGAAAAAAAAACAAGATTGGGTTTTCAAAAAAAAAGGGGGGAAAATTTAAAAAAACAAAAGGGAATTACAAAAAAAAGGGGGGGGGAATAAAAAAATTACAGAAAAAGGGGGGAAAATTGGCATAAAAAAAAAACCAGGAATTTTTAAAAAAAAAAAAAAATTTAAAAAAAAAAAAAGGGAAATTAAAACAAAAAAAAAAAAAAATTTTGGGGGGGGGAAAAAAAAAAAAAAAGAAAATTTGGGGGCATATTAAATAAAAAACAAAAAAATTCGAGGGGAATTAAGGGGGGGATGGTGGGGTGGTTTAAAAAAAAGGGGGGTTTGTGGGGGAAAGAAAAAGGGGGGGGAAAAGGGGGGAAGGGGGGGGGGGGGGGGGGGGAGGTGGGAGGTTAAAAGGGGGAGAAGGATTTGGGGTTTTTTGGGGGGTAATGAAAAGGGGATGGGATAAGGTGGAATGTAAACAAAGTTTTGAATTTGTTTTGAGGGAAAAGGAAAAAAAAGGATTGACGGCTGTTGCCCAAAACCCCCTAACTAAAAAAAAAAAAAATTTTTTTTAATTTGCCTTAAAAAAAACCAACCCCATTTTTAAAAAACCCAAAAAAAAATTTTAAAAAAAAAAAAATTAATAAAAATTTTGGAAAAAAAGGGGTTTGTTTTAAAAAACCTGGCTTTAAAAAAACCCCCCTCCCAAAGGGAAAAAAAAAAACACCAAGCCCAAAAACCTTTCCCCCTTTCCCCCAAAAACCCCCCCCCACACCACCCCCCCAAAACCCCCCCCCCACCACCCACCAACAAAAAAAAACCCCACCCCCCCCCCAAACCCCCCACCCCCAAAAAACCCCCCAAAAAAAACCACCCACCCCCCCCCTCCCCCCCCAAACAAAACCAAACCCCATTTCGAAATGGGGAAAAAAACACCGACATTTTCCCCTCGATCTCTTGGCTCTTTTTTTAAAATGTGCCGGAATTATGCAAAATTTTTTAATTGGGAAAAAAGGGGGGAAAGGGCCCCAAAAATTTTTTGGGGTTTTGTTTTTTGTCGAGATGGATACGGGTCTACCCGGGAGAGAAATGAAATATGAAAGGATTTTTTTTGGGAAGAAATGGAGGATTTTATAAAAAGCCTGTGTTTTTAAAAAGCACAAGTTTTTAGTAATGCAGATCGCACACAGGCAAGAGACAGACAGAAAAACCAAAATTGCCGCGTGTGCACACACACAGCACACTACCGTAACGCAAAACAGAACCCCCCGATTTAAACCCGGGGTCCCCCCCTCCCTCATCTTCTACCCCCCCAAACTCGCACCACGCACGCACGCCGCATCTCGCAAGCACGCACGCACGCACGCACTCACCACCGAACTCCCCCGAGAGCCCCCAGGTTTTTGTTTTTTTCCAAAATGCTGTGTCCGTTTTTGGTGGGCCAGTTTAGTGAAGCTTCCGAAGCCCAGACCCTGACGAGGGTTTTGTCTCCGAGGCCCCCCGAGGCGACGCAACTCTCTCCCTCCCCCTCTTTCTCCTCCAATTTCTCTCTCTTTTTCCCTCCAAAAACTTCTCTCTTTTCTTCCTCCAACTTCCTCTTTTCCTTTTTCTTTAAAACCCCTTTCCCCCCCCCTCTCTTTAACCTTCTTCGTTTCGTCTTCGTCTTCTGTTTATACTTCCTTCTCCCCTCCCCTCCTCTCCTTCTCTTCCCCTTCTTCTCCTTCGCCTTTACCTTTTCCCCTTCCTCCCCATCTTTTTTTTCTCTTTCTCCTAGTCCCCCTGCTTTTTTTTTGTCATGTCAAAACGGATTCTTGCAATCAGTTTTTGCGCGCCGCTGCTATTACTATGAACCATAAAAAATTTTGGCCCGGCTTTTTTGTTATCACCACAAGCTGCACATGCTGAGCTAAAACGAAAACTCTTTGCGTTCTGTTTTTTGTTTGTTGTTTTTGTTGTTGTTGTGTTTTTTGTTGTTGTTGTTTTTGTTTTTTGTTGTTGTTGTTTTATGGGGTGGTGGTGATGAGATATAGAAGATAATGAAATGATTGTAATTAATGTAATGATAAAGAAATATTTATGTGGTGATGAGATGGATATGATATGATATGATGATGATGATGATGAGATGATGATGATGATGAGAGGGTGGGGATAATATGATAATGATGATAATGATGATGATGATAATGAGTAAAATATAATGATGATGATGAGATGTAAAAGATTGATGATACGACCTTATGAGATGAGATAAAAAGATGACAACGATAAGTTTTGGTGATAATGAAACCCTCACCACCCTTATAACTACTCTGCTATTTTAGCTATAGTTTTGCGTGCTGTTTCTGTGTCCACTGACCACAATTCTCCCCCGTTGCGTACCCGGGTCGAATTACGCCTTGAAGCTCGTGATTTTCATGTTGTACAATAATATGTTGATTGTGATGGCTACATTAAACGTACTCAGGGAAATTCAAAGGGAGGGAAGGAGGGAGGGAGGGAGGGAAGGAAAAAGGAAGGAGAGGGGGCGGGAGGAAGGGAGGGGAGGAAAAGGAGGGGAAGGAAAAGGAGGAAAGGAAGGAAAGGAGGGAGGGCGGAAAAGGGGGAAGGGGGAAAAAGAGGGGGGGGAAAAGGAGGAAAGAAGGGGAAAAAAGGGGGGGCGGAAAGGGGGAGAGTTGGGGGAAAGGGGGGAAGACCAGAATTTTTATATACGGAAGGGAGGAGGGAGAAGGGCAACATGGGAGGGTAGGGGAGGGGGGAGGGGAGGGAGGAGGGAGGGAGGGAGGGAGGAGGGAGGGGAGGGAGGGAGGGAGGGAGGGAAAGGGAGGGTGGGGGAGAGGGGAAAGGGGGGGGGAGGGAAAAAGGGATAATGGAGGAGGAGGGGAGGAGGAGGGGGGGGGGAGGAGGAGGAGGAGGAGGAGAGGAGGAGGGGGGGAAAGGAGAAAAGGGGGGGGGAAAAGGAAGGGGAAGGAAAGGGAAAGGAAAGGAAAGGAAAGGAAAGGAAAGGAAGGGAAGGAAAAGGAAAGGAAGGGGAAAAGGAGGAGAAGGGGGGGAAAAGGGAAGGAAAAAGGAGACGGAGAAAAAAAAAGAGATAGAGAAAGAGAGAGAAGGAGAAAGAGAGAGAAGAAAGAAAAAAAAGGAGGCGGAAGGAAGAAAAGGAGAAGGAGAGAAAAAAGGAGAGAAAGAAGGGGAAGGGAAAGGGAAAGGGGGGGAAGAGGAAGAGAAATGAAAAAGGAAGAGAGAGGAGGAGGAGGAGGGGAGGAGGGGGAGGAGGGGGAGAAAGAAGGAGGAAGGGTA
>NW_023643378.1:7500-9264 GCF_015228065.2 Penaeus monodon | reverse complement strand
AAGTGTTTTGAAAGACAGTCCCTAATTAAACAAATTCCTAAAAGGTACAAGTAAAACAAACGTGGATGGCCCCACCCAGAAATGTTTGATTAATGCGCCCAAGACGATCCCTAAAAAGAAAAAGAAAAAAAAAATGAAACGAATAAAAGTAACGGGAAAAGTTTATTAGTTTAAAAATGCAAACAAGCTAAAAGAAAAAGGGATAAAGAAGCAATTGAAGAAAGTGAGAATTTAGAAAAGAAAATGTCCAAATGATTTTATTCAAAAGTTAAATCTATGACTAGGCCAGAACAAAATCAGGAAACCAGCTCTGAAAGATAAAGATGGAAATGAGTTTTTGAAAAAGAAAAAAAATATTTTTCCAGATGGCTGAATATATTGGGGGACATTTTTATGATAACCGGGCTGAAAATAAAAACTCAAAGCAGTACTAGTGAACTTACAGGAAATTATCTTTTAAAATATAAAATTGAAAAGGCTATCAACACCAGGGAAAGATAGAAAGCTACTGGTCGTGATAACATTTCTAAGGAAATGATAGAAGCTTGTGAAAATACTGGAATCACCAAAATTCAAACTTATCAAACAAAATCCGTAAAAATAGCAAAATACCTCAGCAAATGAAAGAGTCCATATTAAGCATTGCCAAATAAAGGAGACCTCTTGAAATGCAAAAAATTACAGATTAATTAGTATAATCAGCTACGTACAAAAAATGTTTTGCGTGTAATAATAAAATCAAGAAGAAAATCAGTAAAAAAACTGAATGGGAACATTTGGGTTTTAAGAAACCCAAAAGTACTAAAAATGATATTTCGCCAGGGTGAATAATAGCAGAGAGACTTGAAACATAGCTTTTATGATACGAGAAAGCATTTGGTTTAGTAAAATGGAAGCTAAAAGATCTTTGTTTTTGTTTACTTCTTGTTGCTGGTTTAGTATTTGTATGTTTTTCTTTTAAACCGGATATGGGACCTGTTTTACTCGTTTATTTGCATCTTTTACTTGTCTGGTCGTTTTATTTTAAAGTTTGTCTTTTTTACTCGTTGATTGTATTATTCGATTTAATTCGGTTACCACATTAATTTGTTTGTATTTCTTTGCAGCTGTTTGGGCTTTTTAATTATACGCCTGGGTATAAAAGGCGTACCCCCATTTTCCCCTTTTTTTTCCTGCAGACTGCCCCTTCGATAGATGATTCCTGTGGGATCCACTACCCGCTTTCCCCTTTTTTTCGAGTGGGTTTTTTTTGGGTTCAGCCCTCACTCCGTTGCTGAGCGGGAGCGGTCTTTTTTTTTTTGGCCCGGTTTTTTTTTTTAAGTTTCTGCCGTGACCCCAAACCCCGAGTTCGAGATGCAAGTTAAGTATTAGAGCGTTACTTATATTTATGAAGCAACCCTTGGTTAGTTTTTTAGTTTTTGAAATGTTTGTCGTCCGTGGCATGTTCAGTTTGAAACTGTTATGTGTATGTTTTACTAATGCGCAAAAAATTTTTACGTATTTTGTAAATGTTTAGTTAACTCACATGATACTTCTATGTTTTAACTAAGAAAATTATTGATAAAGGCGATTCATTTTTTTAACATTATTGGGTACCATGATAGGTTAAAAACATGAGAAAAAAGAATATTTACAAAATATTGGCATCGATGAAAGACTGATTATTAAAAAAATTATGTTGTGAAGAAAGGGCCCAGAAATCACTTAGTAAAGGGGATATTCAAACTTTGGTGTTGCCAAGGTTTGTGTGCCATCCCTTCATAT
>NW_023643378.1:0-5000 GCF_015228065.2 Penaeus monodon | reverse complement strand
ATATATATATATAAAAAGAAAAAACGAGAAAAAACGAGAACAAAAAAAAACATTAGAGAAATATAGAATGTATGTATATATATATAGATATATTTTATATATATATATAATATATATGTATATTCTTATAGATATATATGGGTAATCTGTACATGCTTATGTACAGTGAATTCAAATAAATTAGCTAAGTCTCCCATGAATGGCAAATATGGTGGAAGCCTTTTTTTCATAGAAATTAGCGTTTCCCTCGGAGAGGGTAACTATAGTACATATAAGTAAATTGTTAGTAATTATATATTTATTTTTTTTTTTCATGTATGTGCGTGTTGGAGAGGTCTAGATTTGGGGTTATGAGGAGCCTAGGACTTGATTGGAAGGAGGTCAAATTCAGAGGGCAGAGTAGTCTGTGTAATTTATCGTCCGTTTTAGATTTTCGAAGTTCTTGGACTTGCCCGGGGGCCCTCCATAATATATGGCCCGGCCTGTGTCAGCTATTTATGGAGTCTCATTTTGTTTTCTGACACTCTATGGTTGCCGTGGTGGCAGGAGTGCCAGCAGGCGCTCCTGCCGCCATGGTGTAAGCATGCGGCATAATCTTATTGCCAGCCCGGTGATTCTTGTGGGCGGTCCCTTTTCAGAATTGTGTGTGCCCACAATTCTGTAAGTAATGTTCCAACATGGTGTTCGGCTCACCACAGTACATGCAACACTATTCTTCATGGCCAGTTATTTTGTATGGTCGGCCCTGCACAATGGTACCCTATTTGATTCTGTGAAGAATGACTTTGGTACCTTTATTGATTGCTTCAGAGCGTCCAGTGGCTCATAGCCTGTGGTGTCTGAGGCCGAGGGGAGGATTCTTTTCTCTCTCTGAAGCTGCAGAAGGAAGGCACGAGCTGTGGCATTACGCTTCTGCTTTAAGCTTTTTTTGGCTCGGTTTTATGATCATGGGATTTGGGAGCATATCCCTTCCAATGTCAGCTATTCTGGGCAGCAAGCTCATTGTCTCTGATACCCATGTGGCTAGCGACCCAGATTATGATTATCTCCCACCCTGAGCAAGAATCTTCCTGTCTATTGTGAGGATAGTATCAGAAGGTAGATGTGTCTTTTGGATCCTGTAGACAGTCAATGGCGCCCTGGAGTCTGTAGTACGACCACGTGTCCTTCTCTCAGGATGCGTGGGCTAGTGCTCCATGATCGCAACTGCCTCTGCTTGTAGCGAGGAGGCGTTTGTATTTTACCCTCATGGATTGTGTGGATCCCTTGCTGCAAAACCGATGTCAAACAGTGTGGTTTAAGGGATGGACGGATCCATCCGTGAAGTAGGTTCTACTACCCAGAGGAGTGATGGCTGCAATGACCCTCTCAGTTTCTGCCTTTAGACTAGCATGGTGTATTGATTCCTTCTCCTTGACAAGCTAATGACAGAGAATTCGATCAAGGTTTGTACCCACGGCTGGTTTTCAACAAAGTCGGGGTGGGGGGAGTCCATGGCCTTGTCAAATAGTTGTCCTTTGAGTGATACTTATCAACACCCGGGCTGTATGAGACAGCCAGGAGTTGTTTGCAAACACTCGTGGTCTTGTCTAGGTGGCTGAGTATTTTTTGTCTCATGTTTATGCTCCTGGGAGCTTGGATGACTTTTGAAAATAATGAACTGCCATTAGAACATTCGTGATTCCAGTGGGAAAAGGGTTTTGCTTCTATGAGGGGGTTGAGGGCCTTGTCCCCCTTTGGGGGGCCCCCAGAATGATCCTGGCAGCTTCATTTCGGACTGTCTCCAATTTTTCTCTTAATTTTGGCTTTGCGCAATCAGGGAGACAGAAGCTTAGTCCCACATGGGAAACGGATGGCATGTACAACAGAATGATTTTAGTACTTTATGTCTGGCTCCTATGTGTCTCCCAGATATTGCTTTTCTTGCTTTGGTTCGGTCAACCAAATACAGGACCCCCTTTTTTAAAAAAGGAGAGGATCCAGTCAATCATTACCCCAAGGTATTGGAAGCCCGGGAAACCCTTCTAAGTCCATTCCCTGGATTTTCAGACTTGTGCCTTGAACATTTAGCCCTCAGAGCCTGGCTTTGGATTTGGGGGGGCAGAGATCTTTAGTCCTGTCCTACAGCACTCCTCAGTTTACAAGGTCCGGGAGCGCTGGGTTTTACTTAGGTAGTGTGCTCCAGTGGAGAATGACTGCAAGGTCTGCACCTAACGGGAGTTGTTATTGAGGATGCAGGACATTAGGGTGTTGATAATGACTTGAATGGGGACCCCACCCTGAGGTGTTCCATTTTCTAGTGGCATGTGCTGTGATAGGTTACCTTGGAATCTGACTTGGGCTGTTCTGTTCCTGAAATAGTCACCCTACCCAAAGCCAGGAGTTTTCCCTCTGATTCCCTTCTGGATCAGGCTCTCCTGAATAGCAGGAGGAACTTGCTATGCAAAAGCCTTCTCCAGGTCTAGGAATACTACCACAAAGTGACAGTGCTGATTGTTCTTAAGAGCATGGCTAGTTGTGTGCTTGCTCAGCTCATGCCCCTTGTGAACCCATGGAAGGTTCGTGTAGGGTTCCCATTTTCTATTGGAGTCGGTTTATTACCATTTTCTCGGTCGTCTTGCACAGACAGCTAAGGAGGGAGTTTGGGGGGGTTTTTCCCCTGCTCCTTTGGTTTTGGGGATGGGGACCATGAGAGCCCTCTTCCAGCTCTGGGTAGAGTGGAAGTTTCCCAGGACTTGTTGATGAGTTGCAGGATTGCAAGCTCACCTGCTAGTCCTAGGTGGGAAATGATGGGGTACGAGATCCCATCAAACGGGGCTTTTGCAAGAACTGTTTTTGTGGGTTTTTGTCTTAGTTCCCGTAGAGAAAGATAACATCTGAGTTTATTGGATTTGGCTGCCCTTTCTCTGATATGAGGAAACTCTGCCTGGTTGTAAGCATTGTTGGTTTTGCCCTCAGTTCAGCTGGCAGACTTTTGCTGTTTTGTTAGCAGAGAAACTCCTGCACCAGTCTGTTTGCTTCTGATTGAGGGTCTGGTGTGTGCACCTCGGGGCTGAGTGGTTTAGTAGTTCACCTGACCCGTTGCCCCCATCTCTGTAAGGGTGGTTTGGTGGTCAAAGGACTCACACCATTTCAGGCACTTTTCCTCCTGACTCTTATGGCAGTTTCGTTTGGCATCCCAGACTGGCTTCCCTTTGGAGGGCTAGGTTGTCAGGGGTTCTTTGCCTTCGGAAATGTTTTCTACACATGTTCACTCTGTGGTGACATCCTTAATCCCGATATTAAAGTACCAGGCGTCCTTACAAACTCCTGACCATGGCCGAGTTTTAGGTATAGTCTGTGAGGCTGCTTGATTTATGGCACTGATAAGTCTGGCTTCAAGCACTTCCACGTTTGCTTCTAAGAGAGTGGGCCAAGGCCTCCTAAAAGGGTTGCCAGTTGGCCTTGTCTGTTTTCCATTCTTGGATTTGATTGTGGCATTTGGGCAGGGCCAACATCCATGAGGTAGTAATAGTGCCATATGGTCACTTTTGACAGTCTCATTCGACACACCATCTAATTCTCCTCCACCAGAGCTGCAGTGGCCAGGTGAGGTCTAGGACCCCTCCTCTTGGCTATTGAGAAGAGCAATCTCGGGAGAGTCTCAAGCACATTGGCTATGTGATGGCCTGCCACATCCGGTGCATTTTCTCAATTTCTGCCATTTCTTTCACGTGCCTTTGGTCTAGACATGTAGGCTTTAAAACCTTAGAATTGTTGGTATCTGGGCAAGGTCACCTGAAGATGCACCTGAGTCCAGCAAACAACTGACCCAGTGTAGTTAACCCTCCATTCTTTCCACGTGACGCTGCTTTCGGTTTCTGCTTTGTTTTCATTATTCCTTAATCATTGTGTCATATACTATATGCATTTATTTTTCCGCTCCCAGCCTCCTTGCAAGCATGGATGAGAAACTTAGTGGCAACACGTCAGTACGTTTACATTTTTGTGCTCGACTGTGTACTAGGACAGGAATCCGTGTAATCTGGATAAATACCTTCTTGATCACATTTTTTATCTTATCTATTTTCGTCTCTCACTGTTCACTGCCCCTCACTTTCCCCAGCTGCTTTCTTTTGCCTTCCCTCATGATTTACCTTCGGACTCGTGGCTAGCTGTGGAAGCGGTGTGGGATGTAAGGACGTGACTAATATGCTATATGTTCTCCTCAAAAGAGAGAGGTCTGTATAACGTGCGTGCGTGCGTGTGCGTTTGCGCGTGCGTGTGTGTGCGTTTGTGTGTGTCCGGTGTGTGTGTGTGTGTGTGTGTGTGTGTGTGTGTGTGTGTGTGTGTGTTGTGTGTGTGTGTGTGTGTGTATGTGTGTATGTGTGTGTGTGTGTGTGTGTGTGTGTGTGGTGTGTGTGTGTGTGTGTTTGTGTGTTTTGCATACGTCCACAAACATGTACTACAAATATACGATGATAATAAACACCATTACTATTGCTTTATTATCATTATTATTATAAGTTTATTTAATTGTTTTATGGTGATTCTTAACAACCCTTAAGGTCAGGTACGTTCACTGCATATATACACAGATTAAATGGGGAGAGGGGGAATGGAAAGAGAGAAGAGAGGAAATAGAGGGGAAGGATGGAAGAGAATATTAACGGAAACAAAACTCGGACGTAAATATATAAAAGGTATTAATCACGCAAATACAACGAAATCTGAAGATAGTGGAGAAGGATAATTCGTACAATAATTAGGATGCCGAGGGAAAAAAATGTATATTAGTATATATATATATATATCTATATATATATATAATAGTATATAATATATATTATATAATATATATATACATATATATATTAGTATTATACTAATATATATATATATATATATATATATATATATACTATATTATATATATATGAGCGGAGGTATATATATGATTTTTAAAAGTGTTACGATTATTGCATTTACAAATGACTGCACTCTTTTCTACCTACCTTGGT
>NW_023643377.1:37500-38815 GCF_015228065.2 Penaeus monodon | reverse complement strand
GTTTTTTTTTTTTTGACGCATTACCCCAACCCGCAAAGTTTGGGGCCTGCTTATTCGAACCTTTTTCGTTTTTGGGGAAATGTTTTTATACTTTTTTAATTATAATGGACACAATTCCTGTATTTTTCACTCATTATCAGATATCATCTTTAAATTATCGTTATCATCATCATTATCATCATTATCATCATTATCATCACTTATCATCATTATTGCAATTATTTCTCATTTTGCAATTGTTATCTTTTATTTTGCATTTATAATTGGAGTTATATTTATATATTTTTGCAATAATACTAATAACACACAATAATAATAGTATAACATAATAATAACAATAATAACGATTTTGTAATAATATTTATATCATTATTCTAATTAGTATCGTTATTACTGTAATTATTACGTATATAATTATTTTTGCAATTATATACCAGTACAATAATAATAATGATAATAATAACAATAATAATACTAATAACAATATATAACCACTGCATTTATAATTATTATACTTATACTTATTATATTATTGTATTATTACAGTATAATATATTTTTGGCAATGATACTAATAATAAGATAATAGTAAAAAAAAAAATAATAACAAAAAAAATAAATAAATAAATAATAAATGATATAAATAAATAAATAAATAAATAATATAATAATAATAATATAATAATAATAATAATAATATAATAATAATTTTTAATAATATTCAAATGTTATCAAAATTTCTTTATTCTCACTTTTATCATCATTATTGTTATGATTAATACAATTCTGGTAATTATTATCATTATTACCCTAATAATTGCCGAAATCACCAAAGAAATCGAAAAAAGTCATTTTGGAGTATACTCTCAAAAGGCTATATTTCGCTAGATTTTGCCGCTTTTTCGACTTTTGGGAATGTTTTTTCTATACCTTTTTATATTATATATGGACACAATTCCTGTTATTATCATCATCATTATCATGATTATCATCATTATTATCGTTATCATATCTTATCATCATTATCATCATTATCATCATCAATTATCATCATTATTGCAATATTATCATCATTATTGCAATTGTTATCATTATTATTGCACATTATTGGATGTTAGTATATATTTTTGCAATAATACTAAGAACCACAACAATAATAATAGTAATAAAACAATAATAATAACAATAATAACGATTTTATATATATTATTTATATCATTATCTTAATTAGTATCGTTATTACTGTAATTATTACTGTTATAATAATTATTTTTGCAATTATACTACCAGTACAATAATAATAATGATAATAATAA
>NW_023643377.1:15000-35000 GCF_015228065.2 Penaeus monodon | reverse complement strand
ATTACCCTAATAATTCCGAAATCACCAAAGAAATCAAAAAAAAACGTCTTTTTCGAGTATACCTCAAAAGGCTAATTTCGCTAGTTTTTTGCCGTTTTTTGATTTTGGGGGAATGTTTTTCTTTACCTTTTTTATATTAATATGGACAAAATTCCGTTTTTATCATCATATTATCATGTTTATCTCTTATTATCGTTATCATCATCTTTATCATCATTTCATCTTTATCTCTTTAATCTCATTTTTGAATTTTTATCTCTTTATTGCAATTTTTATCTTTATTATTGCAATTTTGGATTATAGTATTTTTTTTGCAATAATACTAAAAACCAAACAATAATAATAGTATAACAATAATAAAAACAATAAAAAGGGATTTTTAATAATTATTTATTCATTATCTTAATTAGTATCGGTATTACTGTAATTATTACTGTTATAAAATTATTTTGAAATTTATACTACCAGTACAAAAAATAAAAATGAAAATAATAACAATAATAATACTAATAAAATTTATAAACCACTAGCTTTATTTTTATTATACTTATATTATTTTATTATTGTATTATTACGATATATAGATTTTTGGCAATGAACTAATAATTAAGAAATATTAATAATAATAAAATAATAAAAAATAATAATAATAAAAATAATATTAATAAAAAATAAAAATAATAAAAAAAATAATAATAATAAGATTTTAATAATATTAAAAGTTATCAAAATATCTTTTTCTCATTTTTATATCTTTATTGTTATGATTAATAAAATTTGGGTAATTATTAATTATTACCTAATAATTGCGAAATCCCCCAAAGAAATCAAAAAAAAAAAACGTCATTTTTGGGAGTTATTTAAAAAAGGTATATTTCGCTAGATTTCCCCGCTTTTCGATTTTGGGGAATGTTTTTCTTTCCCCTTTTTTATATTATATAGGAACAATTCCTGTTATTATCATCATCATTTCAGATTCACATTATTACGTTATCATCATCTTTCATCATACATCATTATCATCTCTTATCTTTCATTATTGAAAATTTTTATCACATTATTGCAATTGTTATCATTATTTTTGCAATATGGAGTTTAGTAATATTTTGCAATAATACTAATAACCACAAAAAAAATAATAGTAATAACAATAAAATAATAATAATAACGATTTGAAATAATTTTTTTTTTATCATTATCTTAATTGTATTTTTATTACTAAAATTTTTACGTTATAATAATTATTTTTGCAATTATATACCAGTACAAATAATAATAATGATAATAATAACAATAATAATACTAATAAAATATTAAAACCACTAGCATTTTTATTATTATACTTATACTTATTATTATTATTGTTTTTATTACAGATATAATAGATTTTTTGGCAAGAATTTAATTAAAAAAGAATATAATAAAAATAATAAAAAATAATGATAATAAAATTATAATAATAAAAACATCAATAATAATAATAATAATAATAATAAAAATTTTTAAATAATATTCAAATGTTATCAAAATTCTCTTATTCTCACTTTTTCATTAGTTTGATTAATACAATCGGGTTTAATTTTTATCTTTATTACCCTAAAAATTTGCGAAATCACCAAAGAAATCAAAAAAACGTCATTTTGGAGTATACTCTCAAAAGGTATATTTCGCTAGATTTTGCGCTTTTTCAAATTTTTGGGAATGTTTTTTTTAAACCCTTTTTTATATTATATATGGACACAATTCCGTTATATCCGTCATATCATGATTATCATCATTATTATGTTATCATATCATTATCTCATTATCATCATCATTATATCATTTTTGCAATTTTTATCATCATTATTGCAATGTTATATTTTTATTGCAATTTTTGGAGTTATAGTTATATTTTTGCAATAATATAATAACCACAACAATAAAAATAGAATAACAATAAAAATAACAATAATAACGTTTTTATAAAAATTTATTTATATCATTATTTTAAATTAGTATCGTTTTACTGAAATTATTACTGTTATAATAATTTTTGCAAGTAAAACCCCGTACAAATAATAATAATGAAATAATAAAAATAATAATACTAATAACAATATTATAACCACTAGCATTATTATTATTTTTATATTTTATACTTATTTTTATTATTTTTTATTACAATAAAATAGATTTTTGGCAATGTACTAAAAATTTAAAGATAATTAAATAAAAATAATAATAAAATAATAATAATAAAAAAAAAAAATGTAAAATAATAATAATAAAAAATAATAATAAAATAATAATAATTAAATAATTAAATAATATTCAAATGTTATAAAAATTCTTTTATTTCACTTTATCATCATTTTTGTTTGTTTAAACAATTCTGGTAATTATTTCATTATTACCCTAAAAATTTGCCGAAATCCCCAAAAGAAATCAAAAAAAACGTCATTTGGATATACTCTCAAAAGGTTTTTTCGCTAGTTTTTGCCGTTTTTTTCGATTTTTGGGGAATGTTTTTTATACCTTTTTTATTTTATATATGGACACAATTCCTGTATTATCATCATCATTTCATGATTATCTCATTTTTCGTTATCATCTCTTTATCATCATTTATCAATCATCATCATTATCACATTATTGCAATATTATCTCTTTATGCAATGTTATCATTTTTATTGAAATTTTGGAGTTATAGTTATTTTTTTGCAAAATACTAAAACCACAACAATAATAATGAATAAAAATAATAATAACAATAATAAACGATTTTTGTAATAATTTTTTTATATCATTATCTTAATTAGTATCGTTATACTGTAATTATTACGTTATAATAATTATTTTTGCAATTATTACCAGTACAAATAATAATAAGATAATAATAACAATAATAATATAAAAAACAATATTAAAACCCCACAAGATTATTATTATTATATTATACTTATTTTTATATTTTTATTTTTACAGATATAATAATTTTTTGGCAATATACTAATAATAAAAAAATAGAAAAAAAAAAATAAAAAAATAAAAAAAAAAAAAAAAAATAAATAAAATAAATAAAAAAATAATAATAAAAATAAAATTTAATAATGATAATAAAATAAAATAATTTTAATAATTTCAAATGTCAAAAAAATCTTTTTTTCTCACTTTTTCTCATTATTGTTATGATTAAAACAATTTGGTAATTTTTATCATTTTTACCCAATAATTGCCGAAACACAAAAAAATCAAAAAAAAACGTATTTTGGAGTAACCTCAAATGCTATTTTTCGCTAGATTTTGCCGCTTTTTGACTTTGGGAATGTTTTCTTATAACCTTTTTTTATTATAATGGAAAAATTCCCTGTTTTTCACATCATTATCAGATATCATATTAAATCGTTACATCCATTATCATCATTTCATCATCATTATCATATTTTTGAAATTTTTATCTCATTATTGCAAAGTTATCATATTATTGCAATTTTTGGAGTTATAGTATTATTTTTGCAAATAATACTAATAACCCAACAAAATAATAGTAATAAAAATAATAAAAAAATAATAAGGATTTATAATAATTATTTATCCCTTTACTTAATTAGTATCGTTATACGAATTATTACTGTTAAATAATTTATTTTTGCAATATACTCCCAGTACAAAAATAAAAATGAAAATAATAACAATAATAATATAAAACAATATTTAACCACTGCTTTATTATTTTTATATTTTAAATATTATTTTTATTTTATATTACTGTTTTAATAGTTTTTTTGGCTATGATACTTATAATTAATATAATAGTATTAATAATAATAATAAATAATGAAATAATAATAATAATAATAATAAAATAATAATAATAATAATAAAAAAAATAAAAATAATTTTAAAAATATTCAAATGTTATAAAAATTCTTTTTTTCCCACTTTATCATCATTATTGTTATGATTAATAAAATTTCTGGTAATTATTACTTATTCCCCTAACAATTCCCGAAACCCCAAAAAAAATCGAAAAAAACGTTTTTTTGGAGTTACTTAAAAAGGGCATATTTCGCTAGATTTTTGCCGTTTTTTCGATTTTTGGGAATGTTTTTCTTATACCTTTTTTTTATTTTATATGGAAAAATTTTCTGTTTTTCATCTCATTATCAGTTATCATCATTATTATCGTTATCATCATATTTCATCTTTATCATAAATCTTTATCTCATTATTGCAATTTTTATCATCATTATTGAAATTTGTTATCTTTATTATTGCAATTATTGGAGTTATGTATTATTTTTTCAATAATACTAAAACCACAACAATAATAAAGTAAAAAAAATAATAAAACAATAATAACGATTTTATAATAATTATTTATATCTTTATTTAATTAGTTCGTTTTACGAATTTTTACGTTATAAAAATTATTTTGCAGTATACTACCAGTACAAAAATAATAAGATAATAATAACAATAATAAACTAATAACAATATTATAACCATAGCATTTTTATTATTATTATACTTATACTTATTTTTTATTGTTATTATTACAGAATAATAGTTTTTTTGGGCAAGATAAATAATTAAGATAATATAAAAATAATAAAATAATAATAAAAAAATAATAATAGTAATAATAATAATAAAATAATAAAAAATAATAAAATAATAATTATTAATTAAATAATTTTCAAATTTTACAAAATTCTCTTTATTCTCACTTTTATCATTTTTTATTGTTATGATTAAACAATTCGGAAATTTATTATCATTTTTACCCTAATAATTGCCGAAATCACCAAAGAAATCGAAAAAAGTTTTTTTGGGTTACTTCAAAAGGCATATTTCGCTAGTTTTTGCCGCTTTAGATTTTTTGGGAAATGTTTTTCTTATACCTTTTTATATTATAATGGACAAAATTCCCTGTTATTATTTCATCCATTATCATGATTATATCATTATTATCGTATCATCATCATTATCATCTTTATCATCTTACATAATTTCTCATTTTTGGGAAATTTTTATCATCATTTTTTGCAATTTTTATCTTTATTATTCCCAAATTTGGAGTTATAGATATATTTTTGCAAAAACTAATAACCAAAAACAATAATAATAGTAATAACAATAATAAAAAACAATAAAAGATTTATAAAAAATTTTTATACATCATTTTAAATTAGTACTTTATTAGTATTTTACTGTTATAATTTTTATTTTTGCAATTATACTACCATTTACAAAATAATAATAATGATAATAAAAAACAATAATAATACTAATAACAAATTAAAAACCACTAGCTTTTTTATTATTATACTTATATTATTATTTTTATTTTTGTTATTACAGAATAAAAATTTTTTTGGAAATGAACTAAAAATTAAGATAATAGTAAAATAATAATAATAATAAAAAAAAAATAATAAAAAAATAATAATAAAAAATAATAAAAAAATAATAATTAAATTTTTAAATAATATTCAAATTTTATAAAAATTCTCTTCATTCTCATTTTTTTTCATTTTTTGTTATGATTAATCAATTCTGGAAATTATTATCTTTATTCCCCTTAATTGCCGAAATCCCCAAAAGAAACGAAAAAAGTAATTTTGGGTTTACTCTCAAAAGGTATATTTCGCTAGACTTTGCCGCTTTTTCGACTTTTGGAAGCTTTTTTTTATACCTTTTTTTTTTAATATGGACAAAATTTCCCTGTTATTATATCATCAATCTGATTATATCATTATTACGTATCATCATCATATCACATTATCATCATCAATCATCATTATTGCAATTATTATCATATTATTGCAATTGTTACATTTTTATTGCAATTATTGGGTTATAGTAATTTTTTTGCAAAAATACTAATAACCACAACAATAATAATAGTAATAACAATAATAATAACAATAAAAGATTTTATAAAAATTTATTTATATCATTATTTTAAATTTAGTATCTTTATTATTTAAATTTTTATGTTAAATAATTATTTTTGCAATTATACTCCCAGTACAAATAATAAGAATGATAATAATAACAATAATAATATAATAAAATTTTATAACCACTAGATTATTTTTATTATATTTTAACTTTATTATTATTGTTATTTTACAGATATAATATTTTTTTTGGAATATACAAATAATTAAGAAAATAGAAATAAAAATAATAATAAAAATAATAATAAAAATAATAATAATAAAATAATAATAATAATAATAATAAACAAAAATAATAATGATAATTTTAATAATATCAAATTTATCAAATTCTCTTTATTCTCACTTTTATCATCATTATTGTTATTTGTAGATTAATACAGTTCTGGTAATTATTATCATTATTACCGATAATAATTGCCGAAATCACCAAAGAAATTGAAAAATAATATCATTTAAGTATACTCTCAAAAGGCTATATAATTTAGATTTTGATCTTTTACGACTTTTGGGAATTTTTCTTATCTTTTTTTATTTTATATGGACACATTCGTTTATTATAATCACATTATCATGATAATATTATCATTATTATCTTAATCATCATAATCATCAATTATATATTACACATCAATCATTTTGCAATTATATCACATTATTGCAATTTTTCATTATTATTCAATTTTGGAGTTTTTATTTTTTTGCATAGTTACTAATACCACAACAATAATAATAGTATTACAATAATAATAATAATAACGATTTTATCATAATTATTTAATCATTATCTTCAATTAGTATTTATTACTATCATTACTGTTAATATTATTTTGCAATTTATACTACCAGTACAAATAATATTATGAAAATAATAACAATAATTATATAACAATATATAACCACTAGATTATTATTATTTACTTCTACTTATTATATTATTTATTTTACAGATATATAGATTTTATGGCATTGATCTAATTAATTAAGATATAGTAATAATAATGATTTAAATAATAATATTAATAATAAATAAAAAATTAATATAATAAATAATAATAATAATAAAAATTTTAATAATATACAAATGTAATCAAAATTATTTTATTCTCACTTAATCATTATTATTATTATGATTAATTACAATTCTGTAATTATTATATTATTACCCTAATAATTGCGAAATCACAAAGAATATCGAAAAAACTCATTTGGAGTATAGTCTCAAAATTATATTTCCTAGATTTTACGCTTTTTCGACTATTGAATGTTTTTATTATACTTTTTTATATTATATATGACACAATTCTTGTTATTCTCATCATATTATCATGATTATCATCATTATTATCGTTAAATCATTAATTATCATCATATCAATTTACATCATTATCATCATTAATTAGCAATTCATTATCATCATTATTGCAATTGTTATCATTTTTATTTGCAATTTCAATTCGGAGTTATTATATTATTTTGCATAATACATAACCACAACAATAATAATAGTAAAACAATATAATAATATAATAACGATTTTATATAATTATTTATATCATTATCTTAATATTATCTATTATGAATTATTATGTTAAAATAATTATTTTGCGATTATTATCATCAGTATAATAATAATAATTGATATAATAACAAATTAATAGAATACAATATTATATCCATTTAAGCATATTTTTAATTATACATATACTTATTAATTATTTATTATATATTTAAGATAATAGATTTTGCAATGATACTAATATTAAGATATATAGTAATAATAATAGTAATATTAATATTAATAATAATTAATTATATTAATATAATAATAATATATAATATAATATAATAATAATTTTAACTAATATTCAAATGTTATCCAAAAATTCTTTATTCTCATTTATATCTATTATTTTATGATTAATACAATTCTGTAATTATTACATTATTACCCTAATAATTGCGAAATCACCAAAGAAATCAAAAAACGTCATTTTGGAAGTAATATCTAAAAGGATATATTACGCTAGATTTTGCCGCTTTCGACTTTTGGGAAATGTTTTTACTATATACCATTTTCAATAATATATATAAATTCCTTATTATCATCATTATATCATGATTATCACATATTATCGTTATCATCATCATTATCATCATATATCATAAATCATCATCATTAATCATCATTATGCAATTATTACTCATTATTGCAATTATCATTATTATTGCAATTATTGGAGTTTTATATTATTTTGCAATTTTCCTAATACCCCAATAATTAATAGTAATAACAATCAATATTATCAATATAACTTTATATAATAATTATTATTATCTTATCTTAATTAATAAACCACAACAAAAAAAATTTTAAAAAATATAGTAATAAATAACAATAATAATAACATAATAACGATTTTATAATAATTATTTAATTCATTACTTAATTAGTATCGTTAGTACTGTGAATTATTAACTGTTATAATAATTATTTTTGCAATTTATACTACCAGTACAAATATAATAATGATAATAATAACAATAATAATAACTAATAACAATATGTATAACCACTAGCTTATTATTTATTGATACTTATACTTATGATTATTATTGTTATTATTACAGATATAATGATTTTTTCTCTAGGCAATGAATACTAATATTAAGATAATAGTAATAATAATAATAATAATAATAAAATAATAATAATATAATATAATAATAAGTAATAATAAAATAATATATAATATAATTTTTAATAATATTCAAATTTATCAAAATTCCTCTTTATTCCTCACTTTTTATCATCATTATTGTTATGATTACAATTCTGGTAATTATTATCATTTTCCCCTAATAATTGGCCGAAATCCACAAAAGAAATCAGGGGGGAAAAAAACGGACGGTCATTTTGGAGTATACTCTCAAAGGCTATTTCGCTAGATGTTTGCCGCTTTTTCGACTTTTTGGGAATGTTTTTCTTATACCTTTTTTATATTATATATGGACACAAAATTCCTGCTATTATCATCATCATTATCAGAATTATCATCATTATTATCGTTATCATCATCATTCTCATCATTATCATCATCATTATCATCATTATTGCAATTATCATCTCATTATTGCAATTGTTATCATTATTATTGTAATTATTGGAGTTTATAGTATATATTTTTGCATAATACTAATAACACACAACAATAATAATAGTAATAAACAATAATAATAACAATACTAACGCTTTTTATAATATTATTTATATCATTTATCTTAATTAGTATCGTTATTACTGTAATTATTACTGTTATAATAATTATTTTTTTTGCAATTATACTACCCGTACAAATATAATAATGATAATGATAACAATAATAATACTAATAACAATATTAGTAACCACTAGCATTATTAGTATTATACTTATACTTATTGTTATTATTGTTATTATTACAGATATAATAGATTTTTTTGCCAATGATACTAATAATTAAAGATAATAGTAATTAATATAATAATAATATAATAATAAAATAATAATAATAATTTTAATAATTTCAAATGTATCAAATTCTCGTTAATTCTCACTTTTATCATCATATTGTTATGATTAATACAATTCTGGTAATTATTATCGCTATTACCCTAATAATTGCCGAAATCACTAAAGAAATCGAAAAACGTCATTGGAGTATACTCTCAAAAGGCTAATATTTCGCTAGATTTGCCGCTTTTTTTTTTCGACTTTTGGGAATGTTTTTTCTTATACCTTTTTTGATAATTATATATGGACACAATGCCTGTTGATTATCATCATCATTAGCATGGGGGATACATCATTAATTATCGTTACTCACACCACATCACATTATCATCATTAATCATCATCATTATCATCATTATTGCAATTATTATCATAATATTGCATTGTTATCATTATTATTGCATTATTGGAGTTTATAGTATATATTTTTGGAATAATAATAACCCAACATATAAAGTAATAACATAATAATAACACTAATAACGATTTTATAATATTATTTATATCATTATCTTAATTAGTAATCGTTATTACTGTAATTTTACGTTATATATTATTGTTTGCAATTATACTACCAGTACAAATAATAATAATGATAATAATACATACTAATCTAATAACAATTTATAACCACTAGCATTATATTATTATACTTATACTTATTATTATTATTGTTATTTATTACAGATATATATAGATTTTTTGGCAATGATACTATAATTAAGATAATAGTAATAATAATAATAATAATAATAATAATAATAATAAGAATAATAAATAATAATAATAATAATAATAATAATAATAATTTAATAATATTCAAATGTTATCAAAATTCTCTTTATTCTCACTTTTACATCATTATTGTTATGATTAATACAATTCTAAGGTAATTATTATCATTATTACCATAACCTAATAATTGCCGAAAAAAAATGCCGAAATCCACCAAAGAAAATCGAGACACGCATTTTTGGATATACTCTCAAAAGCTATATTCGCCTTAGATTTTGCCAGCGTTTTTTTTTCGACTTTGGGAATGTTTTTCTTATACCTTTTGTTATATTATATATGGACAACAATTCCTGGTTTATTATCACATCATTATCATGATTATCATCATTATTATCGTTATCATCATCATTATCCCTGCATTATCATCTTATTGCAATTATTATCATCATTATTGCAATTGTATCATTTATTATTGCAATTATTGAGTTAAGTATATATTGTTGCAATAATATAATAACCACAACAATCATTATAGTATAACAATAATATAACAAATACTAACGATTTTGTAAATAAATTATTTATATCATTATCTTAATTAGTATCGTTAGTACTGTTTATTATTACTGTTATAATAATTATTTTTTTGCAATATACTACAGTACAAATAATAATAATGATAATAGTAAAAAATAATAATACTAATAACATATTATAACCACTAACATTATTATTATTATCTTATACTTATTATTATTATGTTATTATTACAGATATAATAGATTGTTTGGCATGATACGAAATAATTAGATAATAGTAAATAATACTAATATAATAATATAATAATAATATAATAATAAAAATAATAATAATAGTTTAATAATATTCAAATGTATCAAATTCTCGTTTATTCCACTTTTATCATGCATTATTTATTATGATTAATTCATTCTGAATTGATTATCATTATTACCCTAATAATTGCCGAAATAAACAAAGAAATCGAAAAACGTCCATTTTGGAGTAGACTCTCCAGAGGCTATATTTCGCTAGATTTGCCGCTTTTTCGACTTTTGGGAATGTTTTTCTTATACTTTTTTATAGTTATATATGGACACAATTCCTGTTATATCATCATCATTATGATGGATTATCATCATTATTATCCTTATCAATCTCATTCTCTCATTATCATCTTATCATCATCATTATCATCATGTATTGCAATATTATCATCTTTATTGCAATTGTTATCATTATTATTGCAATTATTGGAGTTATAGTATTTATTTTTTGCATAAATACTACTAACCACAACAATAATAATAGTAATAAACGAATATAATAACAATAATAACGATTTTATAATAATTATTTATATCATTATATTAATTAGTTCGTTATTACTGTATTAATTACTGTTATACTAATTATTTTTGCAATTATACTACCAGTAAAATAATAATAATGATAATATAACAATACTAATACTAATAACAATATTTATAACCACTAGCATTTATTATTATTATACTATACTTATTATTATATATTGTTATTATACAGATATAATAGATTTTTTTGGCAATGATACTACTATTAAGATAATAGTAATAATAATATAATATAATGATATAAATAATAATAATAAATAATAATAATAATAATAAAATAATAATAATATTTTAATAATATCAAATGTTATCAAAATTCTCTTTATTCTCACTTTTATCATCATTATTGTTATGATTAATACTTTCTGGTAATTATTATCATTATTCCCTAACAATTGCCGAAATCACCCCAAGAAATCGAAAAAACGAACGTCATTTTGAGTATACTCTCAAAAGGCATATTCGCTAGAATTTTGCCGCTTTTTCCGACGTTTTGGGAATGTTTTTTCTTTAGACCTTTTTTATATTATATATGGCCACAATTCCTGTTATTAATTCATCATCATTATCATGACTATCCATCATTATTATCGTTATCTCATCATATCATCATTATCATCATCAATTATCATCATTATTGCAATTTATTATCACATTATTTGCATTGTTTCATTATTATTCAAATTATGGAATTATAGTAATATATTTTTGCAATATAATAATACCACAACAATAATAATAGTAATAACAATAATAATAACAATAAAACGAATTTATGATATTATTTATATCTTATCTTAATTAGTAATCGTTATTACTGTAATTAATTACTGTTAAATAATTATTTTTTGCAATATACTACCAGTACAAATTATAATAATGATAAGAATAAAATAATAATACTAATACAATTTATAACACTAGCCTTATATTATTAATTATACTTATACTTATTAATTATTATTGTTTTATTAAGATATCATAGATTTTTTTTGGCAATGATCTAATAATTAGATAATGGCTACTAATATTATAATAATAATAATATCATAATAATAATACTAATAATATAATAATATTTTAATAATATTCAAATGTTTATCAAAATTCTCTTTTATTCTCCACTTTTTATCATCATTATTGTTATGAAATTAATACAATTCTGGTAATTATTAATCCATTATTACCCTAATAATTTGCCGAAAATCACCAAAGAAATCGAAAAAACGTCATTTGGAGTATCTCTCCAAAGGCTATATTTCGCTAGATTTTGCCGCTTTTTCGACTTTTGGTAAATGTTTTGTCTTATACCTTTTTTATATTAATATTGGACACTTCCTGTTATTATTATCCATCTCATTATCATGATTATCATCATTATGATCGTTAATCATCATCATTATCCATCATTATCATCATTAATCAAAATCTTATCATCATTATGCAATTATTTATCATCATTATTTGCAATTGTTAGCATTATTAGTGGCAATTATTGAGTTATAGTATATATTTTTGCATAATACTAATAACCACAACAATAATAATGGTAATATATAATAATAAAATAAATATAATCATTTATAATAAATATTATAATATAATTTGTAGTTATTATTAATTATTCTGTTAATAATTATTTTTGATTAAATTCTATAATAATAATAATTATAATAAAACAAAATAATTATAAATCAAAATTATAACTACTATAAGATATATTATATTTATTTATATTTTGTTATTATCATTTATAATTTATTGCATATTATATAATACAATAATAATATAATAATAATAATCAATATAATATAAATATATATTGATATATAATATATTAATATATTCAATTTTTTATATTTTTAATTTTACTTATATCAATTTTTATATAATACAATTATTAATATTATATCATTTCTATAATTCATCATAAAAATAATACTTATTTAATATACTCAAAGTAATATTTTCTAATTATTCATATTTTCGATTTAATGTAATTTTTTATATACTTTTTAATATTATATGATACATTCTATTATAATAAATCATATTATACATTTTATATTACTTATCTATCATTATTCTAATATCTATATTAATATTTTAATTTATATCATATTATTAATTTATATTATAAAATATAATATTAAAATTATAATAATAATAATATTAATAATAATAATAATATAATAATATATATAAATAATAATAATATATATAACTATATAATAATTATTTAAAATTTTTAATTATATTTATTACTATAATTTATATAATAAATTGTAATATTATATTTTATATACAATAATTAATTACATAATTAACAATTACATTTGTAACTTAAAATTTTATTATTATATTATCTTATTATTATCTTATTTTAATTCATATTATTATTAATAACATACATATTAATTATCACTTATTATATATATATCATTATATTTTAATATATATATATTAATCATTATATCATATTTTAAATTTCATCTTATTTGTATTTATATCATTATTGTTATGATTAACAATTCTAGTAATTATTATCATTATTACCCTAAAATTGCCGCAATCACCAAAAAATCGAAAAAAAGTCATTTTGGAGTATAATTACTCAAAAGGCTATATTTAGCTAAAATTTTGCCGTTTTTCGACTTTTGGGAATGTTTTTCTTATACCTTTTTTATATTATAATATTACACAATTCCTCTTATTATCATCATCGTTATCATGATTATCATCATTTTTACGGTTATCATCATCATTATCATCATTATCATCATTTATCATCATCATTATCAATCATTATTGCAATTTTATCATCATTGTTGCATTGTTTATCATTATTATTGCAATTATTGGAGTCATAGTATATATTTTTGCAATAATACTAAAGCCACAACCAAATAATAATAGTACTACAATAATAATAACAATAATAACGATTTTTAATAATTTTATTTATATCATTATCTTAATTAGTATCGTTATTACTGTAATTATTACTGTTTAATAATTATTTTTTTGCAATTATACTATCCACACCACCATACAATAATAAATAATGATAATAATAACAATAATACTACTAATAACAATATTATAACCACTAGCATTAATTGTTATTATACTTAATACTTTATTCTTCTTTATTGTTATTATTCAGATATAATAAGATTTTTTGGCAATTATACTAATATTTTAAGATAATAGTAAATAATAAATAAATAATAATAATATAATAATAATAATTAATAAATAATAATAATAATTATAATAATAATTTTAATATAATTTCAATGTTATCAAATTCTCTTTATTCTCACTTTATCATCATTATTGTTATGATTAATACAATTCTGTAACTATTATCATTATTACCTAATAATTGCCGAAAATCACCAAGAAATCGAAAAAACGGCATTTTTGGAGTATACTCTCAAAGGCTATATTTCGCTAGATTTTTCAGCTTTTTTCACGGGGGGGGGGGGGACTTTTTGGGAATGTTTTTCTTATCCTTTTTTATATTATATATGACCCCAATTCCTCTTATATCCATCATCGTTATCAATGATTATCATCATTATTATCTTATCATCATCATTATCATCATTATCATCATTATCCATCATCATTTCACATTATTGCAATTATTATCATCTTATTGCACTTGTTATCATTATTATTGACATTAATTGGAGTTATAGGTAATATTTTTTGCAATAATACTAATAACCACAACAATAATAATAGTAAATAACAATAATAATAACAATACTCACGATTTTTATAATAATTATTTTTTATCATTACTCAATTAGTATCGTTATTAACTGTAATTATTACTGTTTATAATATTATTTTTGCATTATACTACCATTACAATAAATAATAATGATCATATAACAATATAAATCCTATAACAAGATTATACCACTAGCATATTATTATTATACTTATCTTATTATTATTATTGTTTATTATTACAGATAAATAGATTTTTTTGGCAATTATACTATAATTAAGATAATAGTAATATAAATAATTATAATAATAATAATAAATAATAATAAGAATAATAAATCATAATAATATAAATAATTTAATAATATTCCCAATGTTTTCAAATTCCTCTTTATTCTCACTTTAATCCATCATTATTGTTATGATTAATACAATTCTGTAATTATTACTCATTATTACCCTAATAATTGCCGAAATCACCAAGAAAAACGAAAAACTCCATTTTTTGAGTATAACTCTCAAAAGGCTATATTTCGCCTAATTTTGCCGCTTTTTCGACTTTGGGAATGTTTTTCTTATACCTTTTTTTATATTATATAATTGGACACACAATTCCTCTTATTATCATCATCGTTATCAGATTTCATCAATTATTATCGTTATCAATCATCATTATCATCATTATCATCATTATCATCATCATTATCATCATTATTGCATTTATTATCATCATTATTGCAATTGTTATCATTATTATTGCAATTATTGGAGTTATGTATATATTTTTACATAATCTAATAACCACACACAATAATAATAGTAATAACAATAATAACGTTTTATAATAATTATTTATATCATTATATTAATTTAGTAATCGTTATTACTGAATTATACTGTTATAATAATTATTTTGCAATTATAACTACCAGTACAAATAATAATAATGATACTAATAACAATAATAATACTAATAACATATTATAAACCCCTAGCATTATTTTATTATACTTATACTTATTATTATTATTGTTATTATTACAGATATAATAGATTTTTTGTGCTATTATACTAATAATTTAGATATTTAGTAAATAATAATTAATAATTAATAATATAATATAATAATAATCATAATAATAATAATTTTAATATTATTGAAATGTTATCAAAATTCTCCTTTATTCTCACTTTTATCATCATTTATTGTTATTATTTATACAATTCCTGGTATTATTATCATTATTACCCTAATAATTGCCGAATCCACCAAGAAATCGAAAAAACGTCTTTTTGGAGTATAACTCTCAAGGCTATTTTTCGCTAGATTTTGCCGCTTTTTCGACTTTTTGGGAAAATGTTTTTCTATTACCTGTTTTTTATATTATATAAATTAACACAATTCCTCTTATTATCATCATCGTTCTCATGATTATCACATCATTATTATCGTTATCATCATCATTATCATCATTATCATCATCATTTAATCCTCATTAATTGCAATTATTATCTCATTAAATTGCAATTGTTATCATTATTATTGCATTATTGGAGTTAATAAGTATATATTTTTTGCATAATACATAACCACAACAATATAATAGTAACACATAAGAATAACAATAATAACGATTTTATAATAATTATTTATAGCATTATCCTTATATAGTATCGTTTTAACTGTAATTATTACTGTTAAATAATTCTTTTTGATTATACACCAGTACAATATAATACTGTATAATAACAATAATAATACTAATAACAATATATAACCCTAGCATTTATTATTATTAGCTTATACTTATTAATTATTATTGTTTATTATTACAGATAATATAAGATTTTTTGGCATTATACTAAATAATTAAGATAATAGTAATACTATGAATAATAATAATAATAATAAATAATAATAATAATAATAATAGTAAGATAATAATCATAATATAATAATAATAATAATTTTAATAATGTTCAAATGTTTATCAAAATTCTCTTTTATTCTCCTTTTATCATCCTTATTGTTATGATTAATACAATTCCTGGTAATTATTATCACATTTATTACCCTAATAATTGCCGAAATCACCACAGAATCGAAAAACGTCATTTTTGGAGTAACTCTCAAAGTGCTATATTTGCTAGATTTTTGTGCCGCTTTTTTTTTCGACTTTTGGGATGGTTTTTCTTATACCTTTTTTATATTATATATGGACACAATTCCTCTTATTATCATCATCGTTATCATGCTTATCATCTTATTATATCGTTATCATCATCATTATCATCAATTATCATCATTACTCATCATCATTATCATCATTATTGCAATATTACATCATTAATTGCAATTGTTATCATTATTATTGCAATTATTGGGAGTTAATAGTATATATTTTTTGCAATAATATAAGAACCCACAACAATACATAGTCATAACAATAATACTAACAATCATAACGATTTTAGAATAATTCTTTAATATCCTTATCTTAAGTAGTAAATCGTTATTACTGTGTGTGATTATTACTGTTATAATAATATTTTTGCAATTATACTACAGTCCAAATAATAATAATGATAATAATTAACAATAATAATTACTAATAACATATTATAACCACGAGCATTATTATTCTTTCCTTATACTTATTATTATTATTGTTATTATTACAGATATAATAGATTTTTTGGCAATTATACTAGATAATTAAGATAATAGTAATTATATTAATAATAATTATAATAATAGTCATATAATAAGAATAATAATAATAATAATAATAATAATAATAATAATAATAATAATAATAATTTAAATAATATTCAAAAGATATCAAAATTCTCTTTATTCCTCACTTTTTATCATCATTATTGTTATGATTCAATAATTCTGGTAATTATTATCATTATTACCCTAATATTGCCGAAATCACCCAGAAATCGAAAAAACGTCATTTTGGAGTATACTCTCAAAAGGCGTAAATTTCGCTAGATTTTGCCGCTTTTTCGACTTTTTGGGAATGTTTTTTCTTATTGCCTTTTTATATTAATATATGGACACATTCCTCTTATTATCATCTCGTTTATCATGATTATCATCATTTATTATCGTTATCATCATCATTATCAATCATTATCATCATCATTATCATCATTATTGCAATTATTAGTCTCATTATTGCAATTGTTATCATTATTATTGCAATTATTGGGTTATAGTAGAATATTTTTTTGCATACTACTAATACCACAACATAATACAGTAATAACAATAATAATAAGCAATATAACGATTTTTTATAATAATTATTTATATCATTATCTTTAATTAGTATCGTTATTACTGTATTATTACTGTTATAATAATTATATTTTTGCAATTATACTACCAGTACAAATAATAATAATGATCATAATAACAATATAATAATAATAACAATATTATGAAAACCAACTAACATTATTATTAAATTACACTTATACCTTATTATTATTTATTGTTAATTTTTAATTTATTACAGATTATAGATTTTTTGGCAATTATACTAATAATTAAAGATTAATAGTATAATAATAATAATAATAATAATAATAAATAAATAATAATAATAATACTAATATAATATTTTAATAATATTCAAATGTTATCAAAATTCTCTTATTCTCACTTTTATTCATCATTATTGTTATGATTAATACAATTCTGGTAATTATATCATTTATATACCCTAATATTGGCCGAGAATCACCAAAGAAATCGAAAAAAACGTCATTTTGGAGTATACTCTCAAAGGCTATTTTCGCTAGATTTTTGCCGCTTTTTCGACTTTTGGGATGTTTTTTCTTATACTTTTTTATATTATATCTGGACACAATTCCTCTTATTATCATCATCGTTATCATGATTATCATCATTATTATCGTTATCATCATCATATCATCATTTCATCAGTTCTCATCATCATATCATCATTATTGCAATTATTATCATCATTATTGCAATTTTTATCAGTATTATTGCAATTATTGGAGTTATAGTATATATTTTTGCATAATACTAATACCCCAACAATAATAATAGTATAAAATAATAATAACAATAATAACGATTTTTATAATAATTATTTATATCATTTATCTTAATTAGTATCGTTATTTACTGTAATTATTACTGTTATAGCTAATTTATTTTTCAATTATACTACCAGTACAAAATCTAAAATGATATAATAACAATAATAATACTAATAACAATATTTATAAACCACTGAGCATTATTATTATTTATACTTATACTTATTATTATTATGTTATTATTACAGATATAAAGATTGTTGTGCAATTAATACTATCCTTTAAGATAATGTATAATAATAATAATATAATAATCATATAATAATAAATAATAATAATAATAACTAATAATAATAATAGTTATAATAATAATTTTAATAATATTCAATGTATCAAATTCTCTTTATTCTCACTTTTATCATCATTATTGGTAGGATTAATACAATTCTGGTAATTATTATCATTATTACCCTAATAATTGCCGAAATCACCAAGATCGAAAAACGTCCATTTTGGGTTTACTCTCAAAAGGCTATATTTCGC
>NW_023643376.1:149023-179975 GCF_015228065.2 Penaeus monodon | reverse complement strand
GGGGGCCAACGAAGGGGAGTTCCCTTTGGAGTCCGATTGGAGTTGGCATCACACCGCATGATTCGAATATTTTTTTTTCATAGGAGTACCAATTTATATCGATAACGATCGCAGAGTGGTCACAATATCAAGCATATGAACTGCTATGAAGTAGATGATATTTGTTCGCATTTTCTCAGGAGAGAATATGTTCTGCGAGTTATCTTTTTTTGCAAATCAATTACAAACAAGAAAGAAAAGGGGAGTTTATAATGAGCTCTTCGTGGTTAATATTCTTACATCTCGCCACAGACCGTCAATAATGGAACATTACGTTTTAATTGTTAATGGAAATTTTTGCAATGCATACTTTGATTTTTATGGAGTTCTATCTCACATCTATTCTCCGTGGTTGCAGGCATTTATCGGTCAGTACGCCGAAAAAAATAACATTAGATCATTACAAAGCCTCTATAGTTAACTTGTGGTGGATATGTTATTTCGTTATGTATAACATTAATTTGCACGGAATAGAAAACACTGGCCAAATACAGTGCAGACATTTTTCAGTGAATGACTTAAGGAATAATGATAAGAAGGTTATAAGCTTTTTATATAGACATTTTAAAATGCCCTGGTGTCAGAGATTATTTTGCGATCGTTCGTTAAGCAAAGCAGAATGCAGGAAATTATACTGCAGGGGAAGGGGTAATTGTTTGTCCTAGTTTCGTGATCCTTTCTCTGTGCTGGAGTTTGCCGATTGGTCGACAACGCTGTTGGGGGGGGGTGATCTTAGATGTATAAGTACCCTGTTTCCACCCAAGAACAAGCATAGTAACAAGAATGAGTTCCCGCGCTGCCGAAGCTTGGTCCTTTGGTAAGTAATTTTTAAGTTTTAGTTAAATTCTCAGTGTCCGTGCCTCTAAGATGATTTTTACATCACTAAAATGAAATATGTCTTTAATAATTGGTTTTACTTGTTAATATTTCCGAGCTGTCGGTATGATTTACACGTATGTGTTGCTATACACCTTTATTTTAAAATATTTTAAATACAAAAATTTAAAGGCATTGTTTTCTACATTTTCCGTGTACAGCTTTGGTAAACATGCTATGGTAAACATGCTATGCTATGCCGCAATTCTATAATTAAGATAGGTTGAAGTGCACATATGCATGACTCCTAAGATTTACGTTATACCGTACCTTGATGGATGTGATTCCGCTGTCAAGAATGAGTATATTCTGAGTATGCTATGTTATTATTTTTAGTTGAAGATTTGCATTGAAGTTATTGACTGTTATTTGCAGTTGCAATTAGTCTTTTGGAATATAATATTCAAGATTGGACTATCAAGATGCATTTAATAGGATTTGGAAATCTAATTATGATATAATTCATATAATATAAGCAATGTGATTTACATTGTTGAGTGCTTGTCGTGTCCTTCTAGAACATTGTATACATTAAGTGTACCAGTGGTGATATTGTCGTGTTCAGTAAGTTGTTGGACAGTACTGGAGGTTTACAGGAAAGAAATGAACCTTGCAATATTTTTTTTATAAAATTGAACAAAAGTGGCTAAAATTGTGGTAAAAAAACTAAAACAAAATAAAACTGAACCAAAACTACTGTAAATAAAACATGTAAAGACAAAAAAAAAAAAAAAAAAAAAAAAAAAAAAAAACAGCAAAATTCACTTAGAATATAATTAGTAATGAAACAGAACTTTAGCGAAATAAAGTAACATAAGATAAAGCAAAAGACTACAAAAAAACAAACAAAAAAAACTACAACGGTCCAGCAAACACAAACCTCGAAATATAAAAAAGAAAACACAAGCATCCCCTTATATAATGATAGCCTTACGTCCCTTGGCCATAAACAAAACTCTACTTATCTTTTGCAACAGACACTCGGTGGGCTTGCAGATAGATGACCAGTTCCAGAGATCGCTACCAAACCTAGGATTCTGAAACTTCTCTGTATGTAAACAGATAATCGCCGAAGGCGATGCCGAGTGTCTGGTTCTTATTTATATTCGGGAAAGATCTATAAATTCTTTAAAATGTTTTGGTCGCTGAACCTTACAATGTTGAAGTAAAAATTAACAAAATAAAAGTATAAAAACACAGAAAAATAATATATAAATGTTAAAACAAAATGGAAATAAAAAATGGGAATCTACAAAACGTACCATGAAAGGGCAGATAAAATTATACAATAAAAACATAAAAACTAGATTACGTTTGTTTAAAAAGAATGATAGCCATTAAAACTAAAAAAAAAAAAATAAGAATTATTAAAGCAATATCTATATCGCCCCGACTTTCGGCTCGTTGCGGGGGACGAGCTTGAACTCTAGGGGGCGATACCAATTTTTGGAGTGACTCCCTTAAAATAGGTCACTACAATTGTGACGTGTACTGGACTACTAGGATCAAGGATCAAAGGCAGTGGAGTTATTGAAGTGAGTGTCATTTTTAAAGTAATACATGTTATTAACAGTGTTGTCAATAGACATCATGAATCTTGTGTTCTATGTTTTCATTACCATTCTATGCAATATTTTGGTTTGTTTTCTGTATGTTGTGAAATTCTAAATTCACTATTGTGATCAAGAAACTTATCAACTATGATATTATTTAAGATGCAATGTTACTGTAGATTAGGACAATATTATATTTTGGCAGATTACGTTCTACCCATATTCTGTGTGATAAATTTCTGTGATCTTTTAATATTAAGATTTTAAAAAGGCAATAATATGTTAGCCTATTATTGCAATGTGGAAATGTTTCTGTGCATTAACTTTCAGTTACTAGCAATTTATATAGTCATTTGCCTGTGCTCATTTTATGTCAACTTCCTATAATTGTATATTCATTTTATTTGATGTTAAATTACATATTATATTTGGAAAAAATATTCATTAAAAGTTCTTTTGTTATATTTTATAGACTACTGCAGGTCGAATTTTCTCCAGTAAATGAATGTTACAGCTGATGAGTTTGTGATCCTTAACTCCTAGTACTACCTATCTATATCTACCATATATACATACATATATATATATATAATATATATCGTATATATATATATATATATAGTATATATATATATATCATTATTTATATATATATATATTATTATATTATATATATAATTTTATATTTTATTTCTTTATTATTATAATTTTAAAATTTTTACAAATTTTTATATATATTATATATATATATTATTATTATATTATAATATATAAAATATATATATATATATATATTTGTATTATACTATATATAGATAATAGATAGCCCCGATAAAGATATAAAAATATATTATAATAAAATATATATATAAAATTAAATATAAATATATAAATTTTTTTTATATATATATATATATATATATTTTAATATATATATATATATATAAAATTTTTTTATTTTTTTGTAATAGATAGATAGGTAGTACTAGGAGTTAAGGATCACAAACTCATCACTGTAACATTCTTTTATGGAAAAAAAATTCGACCTGCAGTAGCCATAAAATATAAAAAAAGAATTTTTAATGAATTTTTTTTCCAAAATTTATAATAGGGTAATTTAAACATCAAATAAAATGAATATAAATTATGGGAAATTTGGCAAAAAATGAGCACGGGAAAAAAGGGGACAAAATTAAATTGCTAGTAACTGAAAGTTAATGCCAAAAACTTTTCCCACATTGCAATAATAGGCTAACATATTATTGCCTTTTTAAATTTAAATTTTAAAAGATCAAAAAATTTTATCACACAGAATATGGGTAGAAGTAATCTGCCAAAAATATAATTTTTCCAAATCAAACAGTAACTTGCTTTCTTAAAAAATATCATAGTTGAAAATTTTTCTTGATCACAATAGTGAATTTAAAATTTTCACAACATCAAAAAACCCCCCCAAAAATATTGCTAGAATGGTAATAAAAAATAGAACAAAAGATTCATGATCCCTTTTGACAACACTTTTTAATAACATGTTTTACTTTAAAATGACACTCACTTCAAAAACCCTCCACTGCCTTTGACCTTTTGATCCTAGTAGTCCGAAACCTTCAAATTGTAGTGCCCTTTTTTAAAAGGGAGTCACTCCAAAAGGGGGTACGCCCCCTAGGGGTTCAAGCTGCCCCCCGCAACGAGCCGAAAGTCGGGGCGATATAGATTTTGGCTTTAAAAAATTCTTTTTTTTTTTTTTTTATTTTTAAGGGCCTATCTTCTTTTTAAACAAACGTAATTATTTTTTAGTTTTTTTTGTATAATTTTTTTTCTGCCCTTTAATGGTACTTTTGTAGTTTCCCCATTTTTTAATTTCCTTTTTGTTTTAACATTTATATATTTATTTTTCTGTTTTTTTTTATACTTTTATTTTGTTTTTTTTTTACTTCCCCATTGAAAAGGTTCACGATCCAAAAAAATTTTAAAGAAATTTTTAAAATCTTTCCCGAATATAAAAAGAACCCGACCCCCGGCCCCTCGCCTTCGGCGATTATCTGGGTTTTCATACAGAGAAGTTTTGAATCCTAGGTTTTTTTAGCGTCTCTGGAACTGGTCATCATCTGCAAGGGCCCCCCGAGTGTCTGTTTGGGAAAAGTAAGTAAAAATTTTTGTTAGGCCCAAAGGGGCGTAAGGCCCATCATTATATAAAGGGATTTCTTTTTTTTCCCCCCTTTTTGTTTTTTTCGAGGTTTGTTTTTTGGGGGTGGGCCGTTGTTTTTTTTGTTTTGTTTTTTTGTAGCTTTTGCTTTAAACTTATGTTACTTTTAAATTTTGCTAAGTTCTGTTTCATTTTTAATTAAAAATTCTAAGTGAATTTTTCTGTTTTTTTTTTTTTTTTTTTTTTTTTTTTTTTTTTCTTTACATTTTTTTTTACAGATTTTGGGTTTTTTTATTTTGTTTTTGTTTTTTTTCCACAATTTTTGCCATTTTGTTTAATTTTTAAAAAAAAAATTGCCCAAAGGGTTATTTTCCCTTTCCCGTAAAACCCCCCATTTAAATTTCCAAAACTTTAAATGAATCACGACAATTCACCCCTGGTCACTTAATGTATCAATGTTCAGAAAAGGGCACGACAAACTCAACAATTTTAAATACATTGCTTATATTATTTTAATTTTATCAAATTAGATTTTCCCAAACCTATTAAATGCATCTTGATAGTCCAATCTTTATATTATATTCCCAAAAAACTAATTTCAATGCAAATAACAGTCAAAAACTTCAAAGCAAAACTTCAACTTTAAAAAAAATAACATAGCATCCCCAGAAATTACCTTTCAGCGGAATCACATCCCCTCAAGGTACGGTTAACGTAAATCTTAGGGGTCCCTGCATAGTGCACTTCAAAACCATCTTAATTAAAAGAAATTTCGGGGATACATGATTTTTCCATAGCATGTTCCCAAACTGTACACGGAAAAAAATTAAAAACAAAGCCTTTTAAATTTTTGTATTTTAAAAAAAAATTTTAAAAAAAAGGTGGTATAAAACCAAAAATACGTGTAAATCATACCCAAAGCCCCGGAAAAATTAAAAAGTAAAACCAAATTTTTAAAAACATATTTTATTTTTTGTGATTAAAGATATCTTAAAGGCCGGACACTGGGGAATTTAACTAAAAAATTAAAAATTATTACCCAAAGGGCCCCAAAATTCGGCAGCCGCGGGAACTCATTCTTTTTACTAAAGCCCTTTTTCTTGGGGGGAAACGGGGGACTTATACATCAAAGATCGCCACCCCCCAACAGCGTTGTGGGACCAATCAGCAAACTCCAGCACAGAGAAAGGATCACAAAACTAGGACAAATAATTACCCCTTCCCCTGCAGTATAATTTCCTGCATTCTGCTTTGTTTAAAACGAACGATCGCAAAATAATCTCTGACACCAGGGCATTTTAAAATGTCTATTAAAAAGCTTATAACCTTCTTTTTATTATACCTTAAGTCATTCATGAAAGTCTGCACTGTATTTGGCCAGTGTTTTCTATTCCGTGCAATTAATTTTATACATAACGAAAAAACATATCCACCACAAGTTAAACTATAGAGGCTTTGTAATGATCTAATGTTATTTTTTTCGGCGTAACTGACCGATAAATGCCTGCAACCACGGAGAATAGATGTGAGATAGAACTCCAAAAAAATCAAAGTATGCATTGCAAAAATTTTTCCATTAACAATTAAAACGTAATGTTCCCATTATTGACGGTCTGGGGCGAGATGTAGAATATTAACCACGAAGAGCTCATTATAAACTCCCCTTTTCTTTCTTGCTGGTAATTGATTTGAAAAAAAAAAAAAAAAAGATAACCTCGCAGAACATATTCTCTCCTGAGAAAAAGCGAACAAATATCATCTACTTCTAGCAGTTCATTATGCTCTGTATCTGTGACCACTCTGCGATCGTTATCGATATAAATTGTGTATCCCTATAGGAAAAAAACAATATTCGAATCATGCGGTTGTGATAGCCAACTCCAATTCCGAGACTTCCAGAATCTTCGATGGCTTTTTGAATCCTGCAATTTTCAGGTTGCAAATCTATGACAGCAAACACTTCGCCATTTACAAATCCATCTCTATCGAGTGAATGACTCTTTTCTAAACCTAATGCATTCAGCAAATGAGAGTGCAAGTCTGAGCACTGCGTCGGGTGTTAATAACAGTGAAAAAGAGTTTGCTCAGATGATTATGTCTGAAGTGCAGTATAGTTCCCTGCGTAAACCCTCATGTCAACCATGAACAGGAATAATTTTTCAGGAATGGTTGAAACCCCACGACATGTCAATAGCAAGCTGTGTCTGACGACTTGACACGACATATGTCATGTAGAGCGTCTTATTAAACACATAGCAGAGAGGACTGTGTTACAAAGATCTGACAACTGCTTCTCTTGCAGAAACTCTAAGCTTCAACGTAGTAAGATGAAGCTTACAGGTATCAATTTTCACAACCGGATGTGTTGATAACAAACTTGTCGTAATAAACTCAAGCCGTATTCTCATGGATACATTATCCAAAAGATAAATATCCATTGTTGCTACATCCATCAATAATGGAGACATAAAATGGAATCCATGAGCTTTTACCTCGTTCATTACATTTTGCTCACATGTGCTGGCACCTGCTAAGTAAGTGTCTGCAAAGTTTTGCGGTATGTCAGAAGGCTCGGAATATTACATATTTCTCCCCAGAGTTTCTTTCAGTGACAGCGACATGCCCGTTACTAAATGCATGTACAATGAGAAATTATATAGCGGATTTTGTTCTACTTGCTGGCCGTTAAACCACATACATATGGACTTAATTAGAGAGTGCACAGCGGAATTACATGATTCCGCATTATCGTCATTACCCAACAACGCCACATCCTCCTTTCTCAGGCTTCCCTTAACCTCTAACACTACTCTTAATAGGTCTACATATGAATTTTGTCCTGCGGGCCACCTAAATTCGGCGTAATTATCACTAATTGACCCGTTTATCCCGGCATTAAACGGCAACACATCAACTTCAGAGCATTCATCTATCCCAGATTCGACCATGCGCACCCCGCGGGAACATGTTTGCTCACCCTGGCAGCGTAAGATAAGAGTGTGTCTTATACTGATTCATTGTCTTTCCTAGTAATACCGTGTCCTTTCTCGTTCAATATTATTGTGCGGCCCAGAGAAAGGACATATTTTTCATATCTCAAACTCAGGCAAATCTTTAATCTCTTAACTCGCTTTCGTTTTCTGCTTTCCCCTTCCTCCCCCTCTCATCACTCTGGCGCTTACCTGCTTGATAGCCTCCACGCCTCTTCTTTTCATAGAAGACTTTAGACTTGGTCTGTTACTCTCTCAGATCGTTAATAACACCCTAACCAAAATCAAGAAGTGCAGGCTTAACAAATTTAGAAACAAAGGGAATTAACCTCTTGCCTACATTACCAAGAGAGGAAAACAATCTTCATCGATAATGATCATAGGTATTATATATGCCAATATATCTTAAAGCCCCCCCCTTCAAACAGGTTTAAGCAATGCTTCCGGTCGTTCAAAAATCGCCCTAAACTTCTCCAGTCGGGGGACAAAAGACGTTTTAATACATGAGTACTGTCCGCTTTTTCTTCTCCTTCCAATAATCAAAAAAACAGGTCGGAACGAGGTTATTTGTAAAATCCCCAAAAAAACGAGAATGCACGGATTTATATATGAAATGGCTTTTAGCAGGTCTTTATGTGCAGTATGAGCATAACAAAAATGACCTTCCCGAAAATTAATGATATCCATTCTTCTGTAATGCGCACACCCCCCCCAGGAATTTAAGTTTTGTTTAAAAGCGTTTTAGATACGAATTTTAGCTCCCTGAAGCAAAAATCAAAATATTCCTAAGGGGGGGGGTTCTTCAAAAAGGATTAACATTAACAGGTAGCTTTTTCAAATTGTCGGGTTTATGGGGAAAAACTTTCGAAGCTTTACTTTAATGTTGAGGTTGATGTCCTTCCCGGGGGGCCCCCAGAAAGACAGACCCACAATGATTTTTTGGGGGGGGAAATAAAAGGGGAATACCTCAAATTAGTTTTTAATAAAAAAATTCCGCGGCTTCAAAAAATGATGGAAAAAATTTGGTTTTTTGGGCACCCCCGTTTGTGCGTGATTCTAATGTAGTGTCACCGTCTCTCCCCCCCAAACGTTTCATCTTCATCTCCCCACATTTTTTCTCTTTAAATGTGGCGTGGGTGCCATTCAGAACATCTATAACCCCCATTCATTTATACACAACCAAATTTTTTAAAAGGGCTCGTGGCGAAATTTTGGATGGGAAAAAAGGCGTTCTATGCGCCTTCTTAAAAGGAATTTTCTTTTGTGTTTTCTGGTTCCGTATCAAAGTTGCCCCCGGGGTTTTTCCTGGGGGGGCCCCCGGTGTTCCTAACCCTTTCCGTGTTTAGCTGGTGTGCACCTGCCTATTTTTTTGGTGGCCCCACCAACCAGTAACTCGGGCGACTTGAAATTTTGCCCTCCCCCCGCCGATTCGGTGGGAAAAAATTTGTTCCCCCGGGTTTTATTGTTCTTGTCGAGTTTTTTTTTTGGGGTTTTGGGGCCTTTCCTTTCCCCCGTTCTCCTTTTTTACTGTTCTTTGGGTTTTTGCCTCGGTGTTGTGGCTTTTTTTGGGATTGCGCGGGCCTTGTAGGGGTGGTGCTCTTTTTTTCCCCGCGGTGTGTTTTTTTTCCCCGGAATTGGGTTGCCCTTCTCTAATTGTTTTTGGGGCGTCGGCTCCCTTCTGAAACCCCTTTTATTTTTTGTTTGTTTGATCAGCCTGACGTGTCTAGGCGCTTTTGAATGATTCCCCTCTTTTTTTGTTTTTTTAACGGTCCGGGTTTCTACCCCGGTGGGTTTTAGTAAGCTGGGGGGAAGGTCTCGTTTCTCTTGTAAAACGCCATGAGGAAGGAGGTTCCCGTCACCTTTAATTTTCTTCCAAAGTAATTTTGGCTCTGAGTATTATCATGGATAGGGGGCATCCCCCTACCAACTTCGGCTAGTCTGTCACAAGCTCTTTTCCCTCTTTTTGGCTGTGAACCCATTTATGAAATTTTTCTACCTGTGCAAGAATTCTCGGCAGTGTGAGGGGGTAGTCAAAAGGAGATTTTGTCAGTGGGTGAGTGCTAATGAAATAGTCGATGGTCCTTTGGAGTCTGTATGTATGACCCGTATCCTTTCCCTCACGGAGCTGGTTGGGTGCTCCCATGATAGCAACTCCCTCTGCCTGTGGGGGAGGAGGCGTTGCGGGTTCCCCTCTGGATATTAGGTTTCCCAAAGACCGGGGGGCGGGGAGTGTTTGGTTTTTGCACCCGGGGGGGGAAACCCTCGGGGTTTTCGCCTTGGGCTAGGCATACAATATTAATTCTTTTGGTTTTGCCAGTCTCATGACCCAGAACTCATCGAGATTTGTGCCCACGGCGGAGCTTCGACAAAGTCCCTGCCCTTTGGAAGAAGCGGTTCTTTTTGGCTGATGGGGTATTAACACCCTGGCTGGTGAGACAACCCCGAGTTGTTTTCATACAATCGTTATCTTGTTCTAGGCGTCGATATTTTTTGTCTTAGGCTTGTATTTCCCGGACCGGAGACCTTTGATAAAAAATTTTGTGCCATTGGGGCGATTCGTGAGGCCAAGGGGAGAAAAAGGGTTTTCCTTTACTAAAGGTTGAGGGGCCTTTTCCACCTTGGGGGACCCCCGAATAACCTGGGGGTTCGTTTTGGGCTGCCCAGTTGATTTGTATTTTCTCTTAATGCCAAACAGAGCAAGAGAGGCAAATCTACAATGGGCCTGACGGGCATTTGATTTTTGGGGCAAAAGGGATGGGCCCCTTCTGGAGGAAGGATAGGTTATCTTTCCCCAAAAAAGGGTAGTCCGAACCCATCCAAGTCCATTCCCAAATTTTAGACTTGTGCTGAACTCTCTGTCTCAGAGCCTGGGTTTAGATTTGGGTGGGAGGATCTTAGTCCCGTCCCACAAAACTCCCGGAAGAGGTCCAGACAACGGTGGGCTTTTTAGGCAGTGTGCTCAGTGGGATGATAAAGATCGTCTGCATAGGAGAGATCTTGACCCCATGGGGTTTATGTTAGGATACAGGACATTAATGTGTTAAAAGGCTGGCTGGAAACCCCCCCCCTTTTCTTCCTTCTCTAGTGGCAGGTGTGAAGGTACTGGAAATTTTACTCTGGTGTTTATTCCTAAAGATCCCTATCCAAGCCAAGAGTTCCTCTGATTCCCTTTTGGGAATTTTTTGGCAAAAGACTTGCCAATTCAAAAGCCCTTTTCCAGGCAAGGAATCTACCACAGAATTTCCATGTTATTGGCCAAGAGCGTGGCCCTTATGCTTGTGCTGTGCTATGCCCCTGGTGTTTATGCAGGGGGCCCCCTTTTTCCCCGGAGCCGGTTTAGAACCCTCCCTCGGCCCTCTTGGCCAATACTGGGGGGGGGGGGTACTTTCTGGGTCCTTTGGTTTTGGGATGGGAATATGGGAGCCCTCTTCCAAATCTGGGGTGAGTGAATTTTCCCCGGACTTGTTGATGAGTTGCAGGAATCAAACTACCTCTAGTCCCAGGGGGGGGATGATGGGGAACAAGACCCCTCAGGCCCAGGCTTGTTTTTCAACTGCTTTATAGCATTTCTTATTCCCTCAGAGAAAAAAAAACGTTTGGTTATCGGGGTTTGGGTGCCCCTTTTTTGATATGAGGTCTGTCTGGTTGTGGCTTTTTTGTTTGTCCTAGTTCGAACTTTGGGCCAGTTTGTTCCTCTGACTGGGGATCATGGTGCGGTTCTCGAGGGTGAGGGCTGGTAGTCGCTTGACCCCTTGCCCTATTTTGAGAGGGTGGTAGGTGGTCGAAGGGCTCCAAAACCCTTCCCGCCACTTTTCCCGCCTACTCTGCTGCGTTTCCTTGGCATCCCCGACGCCTCCCTTTGGAGGGCAGGTTGCGGGGTTCTTTTTCTTTGGAAGTTTTCAGACTATTTCCCCGTGGTTGACCTCCCTAAACTCGTCGTTAAAGTACCATTCGTCTTTTTGACCCTAGCCAAGCCGAGTTTTGGGTATGGGCAGTGAGGTACCTCTCAATGGCTTTTCAAGTTTGGGTGTAGCATTCCCATTTTTGCTTTTTGTGGGTTCATTGTTTTTAACTGCGGGGGCCCAAAGGCGTTCTGAAACGCCTTTAGTTGGCCCTTGTCTGTTTTCCATTTGGATTTTATTGTGGCATTTCGGCTGGGCCCTATCCATGAGGGAGTTATAGGGCTGTAATGGGCACTAGTGACGGTCTCTCGACACCCAGCCAATCCTCTCCACCGAATCGCAGTGGCCGAGTGAGGTCTAGGACCCCCCCTCTACATGGTTTTTCTTGATTTTTGAGGAACGGGTTTTCGGGAATGTCTCAACCGTTGGGTTGTGGGGCCCCCCGACCGGGGCCCGGCAGGGAGCCAGGATGGGTGATATGGTTGAAGTCTCCCCTTTTGATCACTCGGGGTGCTGCAGAAGCACAGATGTTGTTATTAAAATTATCTCCGCTCAACATCTGGCATTAGCGGCAAATACCTTGTTTAAAAAGAAATATTAAAATTTTTAAAATTTAAAATCTACAAAGAACTATGAATAACAATAAAAAATTAAAAAAACAAGCATAAATATTTTACTCTAATGTATAAAATTATTGCATAAACATTTGCATAATTAAAATTTTTTTATAAATTAATTTCCCCAAAAAAACTAAAAGACCCTCTAGTCCAATCCTCCCCCAAATACTCTTCGTGTATATGGGGGGGGACAAGTACATACGTCTTTGGTTGAGAAAAGTTTTCAATCTTCCCTACATGTGCGATCGTTAAGGGTTTGGCATCCCTTGACTTTTTTGCCCTCATCGGCCCATGAGTCAGTCTTTTGTGCCCGATTCTTATCTTGTTAATGCAACTTATTTTGGTTGGGGTGGATGTAGTCACTCAAGTCAAGGTCATTCTAAACTCTTGCAGTTTATTTTGGGGATTGCCTCCATTGTTCCTTCCATTTTTTCGCGAAACAATCTGATGTGGGTTTTAAATCGGTGTGGGAGAGGAAAAAGAGCACACAACCGAGTGGGAGCTGCCCTTGGCCCTTTTGATGACGGTCTGTGGCGAGGATGTAAGAATATAACCACCGAAGAAGCTCATTATAAACCCACTTTCTTTCTTGTTGGTAATTGATTGCAAAAAAAAAGATAACCTCGCAGAACATATTTCTCCTGAGAAAATGCGAACAAATATTCAACTACTCATAGCAGTTCATTATGCTCTGATATCTGTGACACTCTTCTACCGTATCGATATAAATTGTGTATCTCCTACTAGAAATAAAAAAACAATATTCGAATCATGCGGTGTGATAAGCCAACTCAATTCCGAGGACTTCCGAATCTTCGGATGGCTATTGAACTGTAATTTTCAGTTGCAAATCTATGACAGCAATCACTTGCCATTTACAAAGCATTCTTCTATCGAGTGAATGACTCTTTTCTAAACTAAATGCATCAGCAAATGAGATGCAAGTCTGAACACTGCGTCGGTGTTAATACCCCCTCAGTGAAAAAGAAGTTTGCTCAGATGATTATGTCTGAAGGCAGATAGTTCCCTGATAAACCCTCATGTCACCATGAACAGGAAATAATTTTCAGGAATGGTTTGAACCCCCGACATGTCAATAGCAAGCTGTGTCTGACGACTTGACACGACATATGCTGTAGAGCGTTCTATTTAAAACCCATAGCAGAGAGGACTGGTTACAAAGATCTTGACAAACTGTCTCTTGCAGAAGAAAACTCTCAGCTCAACGTAGTAAGATGAAGCTTACAGGTATCAATTTTCACAACAGGTATGTGTTCGATAACAAAATGTCGGTAATAAAACTCAAGCCGTATTTCTCAGGATACATATCCAAAAGATAAATATCCATTGTTGCTAAATCATCAATAATGGAGACATTAAAAATGGAATCACATGAGCTTTGACCTGCGTTCATTGAGCATTGACTCACATGTGCGGCACCTGCTAGTAAGTGTCTGCAAAGTTTTCGGTATGTCAAGACGGCTCGGAATATTACATATTTCGACCCAGAGTTTCTTCAGTTGACAGCGAAACAGCCCGTTTATAAACGCATGTACAATGAGAAATTATTTTACTAGCCGGATTCTCTACTGCTGGCGTTAAACCACATACTATGGACTTAAGTAGAGAAGTGCAGCGGAATTACATGATTCGCATTACGTCATTACCACACGCCACACCTCCTTTCTCAGGTTCCTAACCCTCTAACACTACTCTTAATATGTCTAACATATGAATTTTGTCTGCGGGCCACCCTAAATTCGGCGTAATTATCACTAATGACCCGTTATCCCGCATTAAACGGCAAAACACATTCAACTTCAGAGCATTCACTATCCAGTTGTCGAACAGCGCACCCCCGCGGAACATGTAGCTCACCCTGCAGCGTTAGTAAGATAAGAATGGGGGTTTATTACTGATTATGTCTTTCTAGTAATACCGTGTCTTTTCGTTCAATATATTGTGCGCAGAGAAGGACAATTCTCATATCTCAAATCAGGGCAAATCTCTTAAATCTCTGAACCGCTTCGTTTTCTGCTTTCCCCATTCCTCCCCTCTCATCACTCTGGCGAACCTGCTGAAGCCGCCACGCTTCTTCTTTCATAGAAGACTTTTAGACATGACTGTTACTCTCTCAATCGTCAATAACACCCAAAAACCAAAATCAAGAGGGTAGACTTAACAGTTTAGAAACAAGGGGAATTAACCTTGCTACACTACCAAGAGAGGAAACAATCTTCATCGATAAATGATCATTAGGTTAATATATATGCAATCTATCTTTAAAAGCCCCCCATCAAAAACAGGTTTAACAGAATGCTCGGTCGTTCAAAATCGCCCCCTAAATTCTCCAGTCGGTGGGGGACAAAAGCGTTATCTACATACATGAGTACTGTCCGCTATTTTATCCCTAAAAACAATAATCAAACAGTCGGAAGATGATATTGTAAAAATAAACAAAAAAAAACGAGAATGCACGGTATTTAATATGCATAGCTAGCAGGTCTTATGTGCAGTCAGACATACAGAATGACTTCTTCGAAAATAATGATACCATTTCATTCTGTAAGCGCCACACCACAGGAATTATAGTTTTGTTTAAAAAGCTTTATAGAGCGTAGGCGTATATCCCTTCGTTACTCGTCCCTGCCAAGCAAAGTATCAAGAATATAACCGAGATCGACCTCATCATACAAAGAAGGATTAACATTAACAGGGCTATAGCATTTTCAAATGTGTGCGAGGGTATTATGTGGAAAAACATTTTTCGAAGACAGTACTTGTAATGTAAATTATGGTTGTAGTCATACGTGGCGCCGAGAAAGATGAGAACCTTTACACATCTGTCATTTTTATAAGAAAGGTGGGGAGTTAATTATAAGTGGGAAACAATACAATTTTTAGGTGGGGTTTTTGTTAAAAATTAATAACAAATTAACAAGAATGGCATTACAAATAATAGATAAAAGGGAAAAAAACAATATTGTAGTTGGCATCTCCCGAATTCGTCGCTTCGTTGATCTCTGTCAACTGTATGTGTCCACCGTCTCGCCAAAACGATTCACTCATCTCATATCATCACCATCATTATCTTCATCGGTACACTCGCTTGCGAGTGCGCATTGACTATTAAGATGTCAGGTCCTGATGAACGCGTGATTTGATTTATAACACAACATAAAATTTTGTAAAGATACAGTGAGCGTCAAAATTTGGGATGGGAGAAACATATGACTGTCTCTAATTGCCGCCTTCTCTTCAAAAGGGAATAAAATTCATTGGATGCACTAATCATAAGGATAAGTCACGTATGCGAAGCTAGCCTCGGTCAGGGCTATGCCATGAGGGGAAGATAGGGCCTGGTATCGACCTAATGCCGTTCTCACGTGTGTCAGCTGGTGCTGACACGGCTGAACCTACGTCCTTACCCGCTGGGGTGCCCAGCCCCCAGTAACCTCGGGCGACATTGCAACTTCTTGCGCCTGGCGGTCGCGAACTACCGACCCTTCGATGATGAGGCGACAAATCCACTGTACTCCCAGACTTTATTGTCATATCGTTCGTTCGTTCTGAGATTGCAAAGTTCTGGCTTCGCCAGGCCTTTCACTATGGCCGGCCGGTGCTGCTTTTTATGATGTATCCATTTGGTTTCTGACACCGGTCTACCGTGGCGGGTGGGATTGCCATGCAGGCGCTCCGTAGCAGTGGTAAAGTTAGTTCTTCGCATCATCTCTTTACAGCACGACGGCTCGTGTATCTGCGGGTCTTGTCTAGGAATGCGTGTGCACACAATTCTCAAGTAATGTTATAAGTGTGGCGTTCGGTCGCCGCAATACATGAACACCTCTCTTCACGTTCTTTGTTTGTATGATCAGCCATGCACAGTAGTAACCCAGGCGGCATTCTGTGCGACTGACTCGTACCTCTGTTGTTATTTAACGGAGGCCAGTGGGTTCATAGCGGGGCGTGAGCCCAGCTGGCGAGGGGGAGGACTCTCGTCCTCTTGTGAAGCTGCAGAGGAAGGAGGTTTGCCGTCACCGTACACTTCTTCCAAAAGTAATTTCGGCTAGATGTATTATCATGGGATTAGGGGGCAGACCCACAACCTCGGCTAGTTCTGTCAGCAAGCTATTTCCTCTGACCCTATGTGCCTGTGAACACAGTTTATGTAATACACTCTTTTCTACCCTGCGCAGAACCGTGCCGTGTGAGGAGGTAGTCAGAAGGTAGCAAATGTCGGGGGGAGGCTAATGAAGTAGTCGATGGACCCTTGGCGTCTGTATTGTATGACCACGTATCCTCCCCTCACGGACGCGTGGTTCGGTGGTCCCATGAGTAGCATACTGCCTGCTTCCTGTAGCAGGGGCGTGTCCGTACCTCATGGATATTATGTCTGCAGCCCAGAGGAGTGACTGAGGGCAATGCCCTCTGGGTTCGGCCTTTAGGTAGGCATACACATACTAACTCTTTTTGGTTGCCAGTCTAGGACTCGAGAACTCTATCGAGAGTGCCACGGCGAGCTCGACAAAGTCCATGCCTGGCAAAGAAGCGGGCTTTGAGCGATGGCGAAACACCCTGGCGTGTGAGACAACAAGGAGTGGTGCATTACAATCGTATCGCTAGCGTCTGACTATTTTATGTCTGCGGCTGATTCCTGTGAGCCTGGAGACCTGATAAAAATTGTGCTGCCATTGACGATTCGTGAGCCAAGGGAGAAGGTTTGCATTCATAGAAGGTTGAGGACCTTGACACCTCGGGGCACAGGATACACACCCTGAGTGGCTCGTTTTTTGGACGTCTCCAGTTGATCTTGATATTTCTCTTAATCCAATCAGAGCAAGAGTAGGGCATAATCTAAATGGAGCCTGCGGCAGTACTTAGCGTTTGTCAACCAGGTAATGGACATCCTCTGGAAGGAGAGGATAGGCTATCTTACCCCAAGGAGAGTAGCCGAACCCACGCAAGTCTATTCACAAATTTAAGACTTGGCCTTGAAACGCTCGTCCAGCGAATCGGCTGAGATTTGGCGCAGAGTCTTAGTACGTCTACAACACTCCTCGGATACGAGGGTCCAGACAAAACGGGTCTTGAGGCAGGTGCTCCAGTGGAGATGATAGCAGATATCTGCATAGGAGATGATCTTGCACCCACCTGGGAGGTCTATGTCGAGGATAAAGGACATTAATTGTGGTTAAAGAGCGCGGAATGAGCAACCCACCTGTGGGCCTCCATACCTCTAGTGGCATTGTGCTGTGAAGGTGACCTTGGAATTTGACTCTGGCTGCTGTTCTATTCCTAAAGTAGTCACACTATCCAAGCAAGAGCTTACCTCTGATTCCTTTTGTGATCAGGTTCTCCGAATGCAAGAGGACTTGCCAATTCAAAAGCCTTCTCAGGTCAAGGAATACTATCCACAGATATGTCCCCAATGCTTATCGTGCTCAAAGCGCGTGGTATGCTGTGTGCTGTGTTCATGCGCCCCGGGTGTTCAGCATGGGGTCCCATGTTCCATCGGAGACGGTTCAGAACAATCCTCCGGCCGCTTGGGCCAGAGATCTGAGGCAGAGAGAGGGTTGTACTTTCCTGGTTCTTGGTTTTAGGAGGGGTAACTATGGTAGCCCTCTTCCAACTCTGGCGGTGAGTGGAAGGTCCCAGGACTTGTGATGTGAGTTGCAAGGAATGCAAGCTCACTACTAGTCCCAGGTGGGAGAGCATGGGACAAGATCCCGCTCAGAGCCGAGGCGGTGTACAAACTGGGCATTTATATGCCATTTCTTAGTTCCCCAGAGAAAAAATAACGTTTTGAAGTATCGGGTTCGGATGCTTTCTCTGATATGAGCAGTCGTCTGGTTGTAGGCGTATGGTATTGTCCCAGTTTCGAACTTGTGCGCAGTTTGTTATTCTTACGACTCTGACTGTTGGGATCATGGGCGGTCGCGGGGTATCTCGAGAGCGGAGTGGCTGGTAGCCGCACATTGGACCGTTGTCCATCACTCTGAGAGGGTGTAGGGGGCGTAAGGACTCCACAACCATTCCAGCCCACTTTTCCTAGCCGACTCTTGCTGGCACAAGTTTTCATGGCATCCCTGACAGCCTACCCTAGGAGGGGACTAGGTTGTTCAGGGGTTCTTGCCTTCGGAAAAGTTTTGTCAGCAACATAATTACCTGTGCGTTGACCTACCTAATCTCGTCGTTAAAGTACCATTCGTCTTTGTGACTCCTAGACACAAGGCCGAGTTTAGGGTCACTTATGAGTCAGCGAGGGAACCTCATCAATGGCATCTACCAAGACCGCTGAGCTTGTAGCCACTTCCACATATCTCGCTTATTGTGTGGGTCATTGCATCTCACAGAATGAGGCCACAGGGTTCGGAAACGCCTGTCAGTTGGCCTGTCTGTTTTCCATCTGTGGATTCAGTTGTGGACATTTCGGCGGGGCAAATATCATGATGGGTAGTTATAGTGCTGTAATGGGCACTAGTGACGGTCATCGACACGCCAGCAATCCTCTCCACCAGATCGCAGTGGCCAGAGTGAGGTCTAGGAACCATCCTCTAGACATGCGTGTGGCTCTGTGATGATGAGGAAGAGCGATCTCGGGGTAAAGCTGTCTCAAGCACGTGGCTATGTGGTGCAGCGCATCCGGTGCCCGGCAGGGAGCCAGGATGGGGGGTGATATGTGTGAAGTCTCTCTCTTATGATAACTCGGACGTGTGCTGCGAAGCACGATGATGATTATTAAAATTATCTGCCGGCAATCAACATCTAGGTCATTAGCGGCAACACTTGTAAATAGAAATATTGAAATGTTCAATAACTTTAAAAATCTAATCAATAGATATCTGTGAATAACAATAAACAGAATTAAAATCAAAGCATAAATATTATACTCTAAGTTATAAAATTATTGCATAAACTGTGCATAACTTACATTTTATTAATAATATAGTCTCCCTTAGGTAAAAAAACAATATAAGACCCTCTATGTCACAATCCTCCCCTACATACATTCTCAGTGTATAGGGGGAAGACAATTACATACGTCTTTGGTCTGAGAATGTTGCCACATCTTTCCATACATGTGCGATCCGTTTAAGGACTCTTAGCATCCCTCACAAAGTGTTGACTTTAGCATAATCGGCCCATGAGTCAGTCTTGTGTGCCGATTCTTAGTCTTGTTAATGTAACTTCCCACTTTTCCGGTTGGGAGGATTGCTAGTCACTCAACTGTCAAGGTCACTCTAATTCTGCAGTTTATTGGATGATATGCCTCCATGTCCTTCCATTTCGCCCCCGAAGACAAATCCTGACTTGATGCGAGGTTTCAAGTCGGTGTGTTGGGAGAGGGAAAACGGATCACAAACGCTGACATAGTGGCAGCTGCCCTCGGCCTTCTGATCAGCTCGCTCAATCCACTGACACCAAACATGCGCTGGCACAAACAGATTAGGTATCTTTTTACAGGTTGGACATCAGTGCAAGCCAATCTTGAAACCCTCCCACATTACGGATGTGATGGAGTTTAAGCTCTCTGATTGCTTGCAAGGGCCACTCGAGCAGCACACTATTATCACAATAGAATATTTCTTAAGATCTCCAGTCATCGTAACTGCTGCTAAGGATCGGCACCTGAAACTCTGCAGTGAAAGATCAAGCTTCATAGAGAAAGACGCCAGAGGCAGTCTTCTTCTGCACGGCAAAGCCCACCACCATTTCAGATTCGAACATCCTGTATATATTGCATCTGATCCTTGGTACTTTAGAAATGTGCTGAAGAAATCTCGATTTCTGACTTATTACTCTCCTCTCCCAATTGTGACCAAATCCAGCTCAATTGATTAGTCAAGGGGGAATTGGGGAATTCAACAGCCAGAACCCTTAGTGAGACTTAAATTAAGTTCTTCTACAAGACCTCATTCTGCCTTACCAAAGGATCGGCCTCCATCTCGAAGGGGGTTGAAAACCCAAGTCTGGATGTTAGGAGATCCACTGAATGCCCTTTGTTAGTCTGTGTAGGTAACATCAGGTTCAGTATCCCAGGAGTAGATGGATCAAGAGATGTTTTCTCCACTGTCAGCATACAGGGATGTAAGGGTTATGTGAGACGGAGGAACCCAAAAGAGGCCACCGTCGAGTCGGGAAGGTTCTATGCCTTAGTGCCCAAGGAAACGGAGGGGCCCTCCGTTCCCGAACCGTTGTTGCGGGTGGACTAAGCTGCGGTCAGAACCACCGACTCCCCTCCCAACACCCTCCGGATGCTGCCTGCCTACCAGGAGGACCACTGCAAGATTACGCATCGTATCCATCAAGCTATCAGTCAAAAATATACTCCCCTCAATACGGTTTACGACTAAACACGCACAAAAACTAGCCAGCGCAGAATGCACCCCAAGTAACACTACTAGGTCCGAGAGTAACATACACAAAATCCAGGCCATCGTTGTTCCGGCCTTTACTTTACCGCCTGTAACCGCCCCCACTATTATAAGCATGCGTTGCCTACGTGTGTTTGAGCGAGAAATGTACCTTACTCCAGGACAACATAAACTTTCGTACGTCACGAACTACGGTAACTCAACACTTGGGCTAAGGACGATGCGCAACCTCCACGAAACCCATGCGTTTCTTGTTACATCCTACGTGATATTTATCTGATATTTTATCTAGCATTCGTATATGGTCCGCCCGTAGGCACTGCATCCCGGGGATGTTTTGCTAGTGAGGTCGTGGGTTCTGAGCCCTTCAGCTGGACCCTCACCCTTTTCGAGGAAACGAACGGGGGCGCCTCTTTCCTGGCCCAAGCCTGAAGGACCTCCCGCTCATCGGGGGGCCTCTTGGTTCCCTCTCACAGTAACCTTACAGTCCCTGTATGCTGAGAGTGGAGAACCACTCTTTCATTACACCGGGAATACATGAAACCTGATTGATACTACGCAGACTACAAAGGAGTAGGATCTCCTAATCCATGTATTGGTTTCAAACCCCCGGAGAATAGGACCGATCCTCGTAGAGAGAAAGAGGAATCTGTAGAAGACTATTAAGTCTCACTAAGTATCTGGCTGTTGGAATTCCCAATTCCCCTTCGACTAATCAAGCGAGCTGGATCATTTGCTCACAATCGGTGTGTAACACACACATGAGAGATATTCAAGCAGAAATCAGATATTCGCAGCACATTACGAAGTCCACTATCAGATGCAAATATATACAGATGGTTCGAATTGACAAGGTGTGGGCTTTGCAGCAGTGAGCAGAGAAGATGCATCTTGGGCAGTCTTATAGAGCTGATCTCACGCAGTAGTTTCAGTGCCAATCGACTGTGCAGCAGTTAAGGATGACTGGAGATCTACAATCATTCTATTGGACATATCTGTGACATAGTAGTGCCTGCAAGCATATCAAGAGATAAACTCATCACATCAGTAAATGGGGAGGTCAAGATGGCTATGCACTGAGTCAACATGTAAAAAAGATAACTCTGTGGGGGCCAGCGCATTTCTTGTGTAGTGGGATGAAGAGAGCTGAATCAGAAGGCCAAGCAGCTGCCACTCAGCGTGTGAGCTCGTTTCCTCTCCACAACACCGAAGAAACAGGCATCAGGAGTTGTCTTCGCGATAAATGGAAGGAAACAATGGAAGGCATATCTCCAGAAATAAACTGGTGGCAAGAGAATAGAGAGACCTTGACAGTGATGAATAGAACCCTCCAACGAAAAGGAAGTGCTTAACAAGACTAGATCGGGCACCAAAGACGACTCATGTGCGATGATGGCAAAGTCAAGCACACTTGTGAGAGGATGCCAAAGAGTCCTAACGATCGAACTAGTAGCCTGGAAAGATGGCAACATTTCTCAGAACCAAAGGACGTATTACTATTGTCTCCCCATATACAATGAAAGAATGTATGGGGGGAGGATTTTGACATAGAGGTCTTATTAGTCCTAGGGAGACTAATATTATTAATAAAATTTAATAGCACAAAGTTATGCAATAATTTTATACACTAGAGTAAATATTTATTGCTTGATTTTCTAATCGTTATGTATCATAAGATATCTATTGACGATTTAAAGTTCAACATTTCAAATTTCATTTAACAGGTATTGCCGCTATGCCTTAGATGTTGGATGCGGCAGATAATTTAAAAAATCAATCAATCGTGCTCGCAGCACACGTCCGAGTGATCATAGAGGGAGACTTAAACACATATCACCCATCCTGGCTCCCGCCGGGCACGAGCGGCTGAGCGGGGCCCCGGGTTAAGGCAAAGTAAGGAAGGTTAAGATTTCCCTTCCGGGGGCCACCCGCAGAAAACCCGGGGAGGTGAAGGCTGTGAAAAAATAGCTTGACAAGACCTTACCTTTTGTTTCCCATTTCCTCCTTTAAAATCTTTGAAATTAAGATTTGAAGATCTTTTGGGGCAGTTCCCACACCCATTTCTACTGGGAGATTAAAAGGTCGGCATCCCCTGGGGGACACTTTCGGAAAACCTCGGGGAAGGGGCCCTTGGGAGCCTTTTTTTTTTTAAAAGGTAGATGCAGTTTTATGAACAGTGACACCCCCAACTTTCCCAAAATTCAAACGGGGACATTCTCCAAAAAGACCTATCAATAGTCACTGATTCACAGTGAATTCATTTGGGCAGGCAGGGAAAGACCATGGAATGCCACTTCCAATACTTTGGGGGGAGGTGAATGGTATTCAGCCAATGGAGTGCAGAAATGGCGCTCAAAACTGGGGGACTGGAATTTTTTTTAGATCAATGCAGTATTTTGAAAGGATTTTAATGATTTCCAGTGTATTCAAGAGCTGTTAATCCCCTCACATCACAAATTCACCTTGCAGCAGAAAATCCATTCCCAAAAATTTAGGGGCCCATAACCGTGACCCCAGTACCAGGGTGGTCTATGAATGCCAACAAGCTGTAAGCAAAAAAACTAGGATGTGAAGTTTTTTCTCTGCCTCCACTTTTCCCCGGGATGTTGGACTCTTTTAATAATAAAGCTCTAAATTTTATGGGCTTTCAGGTTTACCTGTGGGTCCCTGTATGCTGAATGGAGAACCTTTCCTTTATTACAGGGGAAATACATGAACCTGATTTTCTACACGAGCTACAAAGGTTTTCGGGATCCCTACATCCAATGGTTTCACCCCCTTGAAATGCCGACCCTTTTTAGGAGAATGGGGAATTTGTGAAGAATTTAATTTAAGTTTTACAAAGGGTTCGGGGCTTTTGGAAATTTCCCCAAATTCCCCCTGACAAATCAAGTCGAGCTGGATTTGGTCACAATTGGGAAAGAGGAGAGAATGAACAAAACAGAGATTTCTTCAGCACATTTAAGTACAAGGTCAGAGAATAAAAGATGGTTCGAAAAACTGAAATGGGGGGGCTTTGCAGCATAGCAAAAGAAAGACTGCATCTGGCAGTCTTTCTCTAGAAGCCTTATCTTCACGAAAAGTTTCAGCCCTCCCTTTCAGCAGTTTAAAAAAAGACGGGGGATCTTAAGAAAATTCTATTGGGTATTTGTGACTCCGTAGTGCCTTGCAAAACAATCAAGAGCTTAAACCTCAATCCAAAGGGGAGGGTTTAAGATTGGGTTTCCCTGATGTCAACAGTAAAAAGATAACTCTGTGTTGGTGCCGCCATGTTGGGGTCAGTTTGGGTTGAGGAGCTGATCGAAGGCCAAGGGACGCCACTCACGTTGTGATGCCGTTTTCCTCTCCCCACACCGACTTGAAACCCCGCATCAGGGGTTTTCTTTTGCGTAAAAGGAAGGGAAAAAGGAGGATATCCCAGAAAAAAACTGCAAAAGATTAGAGAGCCCTGACATTTGATGATGACCCCCCCAACGAAAAGGGAAGTGCTTAAAAGACAAAGATGGGGCACAAAGACGACTCATGGCCGATGATGGCAAAAACAAGGGAGCCAAGACCCTTAACGATCGACAGTAGGGAAAGTTTGGCAACATTTCAGACCAAAAAGGACGTTTTACTTTGTTCCCCATATACATAAAAGAATGTTTTGGGGGGAGGATTTGAATAGAGGTCTTATTTTTTCCTTTGGGAACAAATTTTTATTAATAAAATTTAATTTAGCAAAATTTTTTGCAATAATTTTTACATTTAGAGAAATATTTATGCTTTTTTTTTTTTTTTGTTTTTGTTTTTCATAAGTATCATTAAAGATTTTTAAATTTTTAAACATTTAAATTTTTCATTTAAAAAGGTTTCCGCAAATGCCCTTAAGTTGTGCGGAGAAATTTTTAAAAAATCAATCAATCGTGTTTCGCAGCACACGTCCAGTGATCATAGGGGAGACTTAACCATATCCCCCCCCATCCGGGCTCCCGCCGGGCCCCGGACCGGCTGCCACCCATAGCCAACGTGTTGAGACCCCCGAGATCCTCCCCCAATAACAAGAGCCAACGCATGTAGAGGGGGGCCTGACCCACTGGCACGCGACGGGTGGAGGGTTTGGTGGCGGTCGATGAGACCCACTAGGACCCCTTTCAGCACATAAATACCCCATGGAAGGGCCCCGCCGAAAAAGCCACAACGAACCAAAATGGAAAACAGGACAAGGCCAAAGGGCAGGGTTTCAGAAGCCTGGCCCCAGTTGAAAGAAGAACCCAAAACAACGAAAATGTGGAATGCTACAAGCCCCGACTTGTAAAACCATTTAGAGGTAGCCTCCGACCTACCCAAAATCGGCCTTGGCAGAGTCCCAAAAACAAGGTACTTTTTAAAGACGAATTGGGAGGTCAAACCCCAGGGGGAAAATTTGAAAAACATTTCCGAAGGCAAAAACCCCCCCAAACCCAGCCCCCTAAGGGAGGTGTCAGGGGTGCCAAAGGGAAATGCCCGCAGGTGGGGAGGGGAAATGGGGAATGGGGAGTCCTTCGCCCCCATACCCCCCTTCAGAGATATGGGAACGGGCAAGCGGCTACCCGCCACTCAGCCCCGGAACACGCACCTGTCCCCAGTCAGGGCGAAAAAAAGGCGAAAGTTCAAAAGAGGGCAAGACAAAACGCCCACAACCAGACAATTTCAATCAGAGAAAGGGGACCGAAACCCATAAAATCAAACGTTATTTTCTCTGAGGGAACAAGAAAGCTAAAAGCCCGTTGAAAAACAGCCTCGGGTTGAGGGGACTTTTCCCCACACCCCACCGGGGCATAGGTGAGCTTTCATTCCGCAACTCATCAAAATCTGGAAATTACTACCCCCGGTTGGGAAAAGGCTACCAATTCCCCTCCCCAAAAAAGGAGCCCGGAAAGTAACCCCCCCCCCCAAAATTCTAAATCCTAAAAGGGCCCCCCATCCCCCGGCCAAAAAAAGACCCGAAAAAAGGGATTTGGGGTTTTTTGACCCGGGCCCCGTTGGAAAATGGGACCCTGCATGAACACCAGGGGCATGAGCACAGCACACAGCATAGCCACGCTCTTGAGCACAATAAGCATGGGCATATCTGTGGTAGTATTCCTTGACCTGGGGGAAGGCTTTTAAATTGGCAAGTCCTCTTGCCATTCAGGAAGGGAATCAGAGGTAAGCCCCTTGGCTTGGATAGGTGACTACTTTGGGAATAGAACCGCCAGAGTCAAATTCCAAGGCCCACCTATCACAGCACATGCCACTAGAGAATGGAACGCCACAGGGTGGGGTTCTCAGTCCCAGCCCTCTTTAACACTTAATGTCCTGTATCCTAACATAAACCTCCCAGTGGGGTGCAAGATCACTCCTATGCAGACGATCTTGCTATCATCTCCACTGGAGCACACTGCCTAAACAAAGCCCACCCCTTATCTGGACCTCGTATCCGAGGAGTGTTGTAGGACAGGACTAGAGATCTCTGCAGCCAAATCTAAAGCCATGGCTCTGAGACAGAGAGTTCAAGGCCAAGTCTGAAAATTTAGGAATGGGCTTGGAGTGGGTTCAGGACTAAACCCCTTCCTTGGGTAAAGATAGACCATATCCTCTCCTTCCAGAAGGAGGTCCAGTACCTGGTTTACGAAAAAATACAAACTGTCCGTCAGGGCCCATTGTAGATTATGCCTCTCTTGCTCTGATTGGCATTAAGAGAAAATATCAAGATCAACTGGAGACAGTCCAAAACGAAGCCACCAGGGTTATTCTGGGTGCCCCAAGGTGGTCAAAGGTCCTCAACCTTCTAGTGAAGGCAAACCTTCTCCCCTTGGCCTCACGAATCGATCCAATGGCAGCACAATTTTTATCAAAGGTCATCCAGGCTCCCAGGAATACAAGCCTAAGACATAAAATAGTCAGACGCCTAGAACAAGATAACGAGTTGTATGCAAACAACTCCTGGCTGTCTCACACAGCCAGGGTGTTAATACGCCATCAGCTCAAAGAACCGCTTCTTGCCAAGGGCATGGACTTTGTCGAAGCTCCGCCGTGGGCACAAATCTCGATAGAGTTCTCGGTCATGAGACTGGCAACCAAAAAGAATTAATATTGTATGCCTAGCCTAAAGGCAGAAACCCAGAGGGTCATTGCAACCATCACTCCTCTGGGCTGCAGAACATACTACACGGATGGATCAGTCGATACCTTGACCCACACTGCAGACGCTGGCTTTGCAGCAAAGGGATGCCATAATATCCATGAGGGTAACAGTCAACGCCTCCTCGCTACAGGCAGAGGCAGTTGCTATCATGGGAGCACCGAACCACGCGTCCGTGAGGGAAGGATACGTGGTCATACATACAGACTCCAAAGGAGCCATCGACTATCTTCATTAGCACTCACCCACTGACAATATCTACCTTCTGACTACCATCCTCACACTGGCACAGAGAATTCTTGCACAGGGTAGAAGAATTATCATAAACTGGGTTCACAGCCACATAGGGATCAGAGGAAATGAGCTTGCTGACAGACTAGCCGAAGTTGGTAGGGGTATGCCCCCTAATCCCATGATAATACATCAGAGCCGAAAATTACTTTGGAAGAAGTGTACGGTGACGGCAACCTCCTTCCTCATGCAGCTTCACAGAGAGGAAACGAGATCCTCCCCCTCGGCCAGCTGGTACTCAGACGCCACCGGCTATGAACCACTGGCACTCTGTTAAATAAACAACAGAGGTACCGAAGTCATTCTGCACAGAATGCGCCTAGGTTACTACTGTGCATGGCTGATCATACAAACAATAGAACGTGAAGAGAGGTGTTGCATGCATTGCGGCGAGCCGAACGCCACACTTATACATTACTTAGAGAATTGTGTGCACACGCAATTCCTGAGACAAGACCCGCAGAACACAGCCGTCGTGCTGGTAAAGAGATTATGCGAGATGCTTACACCACGGCTACAGGAGCGCCTGCTGGCAATCCCACCGCCACGGTAAGCACCGAGTGTCAGAAAACCAAATGAGACAGTCATAAAAAGCAGACACAGGCTGGGCCATAAGTGAAAGGCCCGGGCGAAGCCAGAACTTTGCAAATCTCGAACGAACGAACGATATGAACAAGCCTCTGGGGTAGTACAGTGGTAATTTGTCGGCCTCTCATCCGAAGGGTCGGCGGTTCGCGCCCCGCCCAGGCGCAAGAAGTTGCAATTGTCGCCCGGAGGTTACTGGTGTGGCTGGGCACCACGGCGGGTAAGGACTAGGTTCAGCCGTGTCAGCACCAGCTGACACACGTGAGAATCGGCATTAGTCGACACAGGCCGGGCTCCCCTCATGGCATAGCCCGGACGAGGCTAAGCTTCGCATATCGGACTTATCCTTATGATATGAACATCAATGAAATTTTATTCCCTTTTGAAGAAGAAGGCGGCAATTAGAGACAGTCATATGTTGCTCCCATCCAAAATTTTGACGCTCACTGTATGCCTTTAAAAAATTTCTGTTGTGCTAATAAATCAGAAATCACGCGTTCATCAGGACCTGACATCTGTAATAGTCATCGCACGCGCAGCGAAGGTGTTAAAGATGAAGATAATGATGGTGATGATGATGATGATGAGTGAATCGTTTGCGGGAGACGGTGGACACATACAGTTGAGAGATCAACGAAGCGACAGAAGTCGGGAGATGCCAACTAACAATAATTGTTTTTCCCTTTATCTATTATTTGTAATGCCATGTCTTGTTGAATTTTGTTATTAATAAAACTAATTTGAGTGTATTCCCACTTATATTAACCTCCACACCTTTCTTATAAAAATGACAGATGTGTAAAGGAGCTCTCAGTCTATTCTCGGCCGCCACCGTAGTGACATACAACCAATACATTTACATTACAAGTAATGCTTCGAAAAATGTTTTTCCACATAATACCTCGCACACATTTGAAAATGCTATAGCCCTGTTAATGTTAGATCCTTCTTTGGATTATGAGGTCGATCTCAGGTTAATATTCTTGATACTTTTGCTTGGCAGGGAACGAGTACAAAGGGATATACGCCTACGCTCTATAAACAGCTTTTAAACAAAACTATAAATTCTGTGGGTGTGCACATTACAGATGAGAATGGATATCATTAATTTTCGAAGAAGGTCATTCTGTTATGCTCATACTGCACATAAGACCTCGCTAAGCCATGCATATATAAATACCGTGCATTCTCGTTTTTTTGTTTATTTTACAATATAACATCGTTCCGACCTGTTTGATTATTGGTTAAGGAGAAGAAAAAGCGGACAGTACTCATGTATGTAAGAACGTCTTTTGTCCCCCCGACTGGAGAAGTTTAGGGCGATTTTTGAACGACCGGAAGCATTGCTTAAACCTGTTTGAAGGGGGGGGGCTTTAAGATATATTGGCATATATAATACCTATGATCATTATCGATGAAGATTGTTTTCCTCTCTTGGTAATGTAGGCAAGAGGTTAATTCCCTTTGTTTCTAAACTTGTTAAGTCTACACTCCTTGATTTTGGTTTGGGTGTTATTGACGATATGAGAGAGTAACAGACCAGTCTAAAGTCTTCTATGAAAAGAAGAGGCGTGGAGGCTATCAAGCAGGTAAGCGCCAGAGTGATGAGAGGGGGAGGAAGGGGAAAGCAGAAAACGAAAGCGAGTTAAGAGATTAAAGATTTGCCTGAGTTTGAGATATGAAAAATATGTCCTTTCTCTGGCATAGTCATTTATAACCTTGCCTTGTTGCTGCGCACAATAATATTGAACGAGAAAGGACACGGTATTACTAGGAAAGACAATGAATCAGTATAAGACACCACTCTTATCTTACGCTGCCAGGGTGAGCGACATGTTCCCGCGGGGTGCGCATGGTCGAATCCGGGATAGATGAATGCTCTGAAGTTGATGTGTTGCCGTTTAATGCCGGGATAAACGGGTCAGTTAGTGATAATTACGCCGAATTTAGGTGGCCCGCAGGACAAAATTCATATGTAGACCTATTAAGAGTAGTGTTAGAGGTTAAGGGAAGCCTGAGAAAGGAGGATGTGGCGTTGTTGGGTAATGACGATAATGCGGAATCATGTAATTCCGCTGTGCACTCTCTAATTAACTCCATATGTATGTGGTTTAACGGCCAGCAAGTAGAACAAAATCCGCTATATAATTTCTCATTGTACATGCATTTAGTAACGGGCATGTCGCTGTCACTGAAAGAAACTCTGGGGAGAAATATGTAATATTCCGAGCCTTCTGACATACCGCAAAACTTTGCAGACACTTACTTAGCAGGTGCCAGCACATGTGAGCAAAATGTAATGAATGAGGTAAAAGCTCATGGATTCCATTTTATGTCTCCATTATTGATGGATGTAGCAACAATGGATATTTATCTTTTGGATAATGTATCCATGAGAATACGGCTTGAGTTTATTACCGACAAGTTTGTTATCAACACATCCGGTTGTGAAAATTGATACCTGTAAGCTTCATCTTACTACGTTGAAGCTTAGAGTTTCTGCAAGAGAAGCAGTTGTCAGATCTTTGTAACACAGTCCCCTCTGCTATGTGTTTAATAAGACGCTCTACATGACATATGTCGTGTCAAGTCGTCAGACACAGCTTGCTATTGACATGTCGTGGGGTTCAACCATTCCTGAAAAATTATTCCTGTTCATGGTTGACATGAGGGTTTATGCAGGGAACTATACTGCACTTCAGACATAATCATCTGAGCAAACTCTTTTTCACTGTTATTAACACCCGATGCAGTGTTCAGACTTGCACTCTCATTTGCTGAATGCATTAGGTTTAGAAAAGAGTCATTCACTCGATAGAGATGGATTTGTAAATGGCGAAGTGATTGCTGTCATAGATTTGCAACCTGAAAATTGCAGGATTCAATAGCCATCGAAGATTCTGGAAGTCTCGGAATTGGAGTTGGCTATCACAACCGCATGATTCGAATATTGTTTTTTTCCTAGTAGGAGATACACAATTTATATCGATAACGATCGCAGAGTGGTCACAGATATCAGAGCATAATGAACTGCTATGAAGTAGATGATATTTGTTCGCATTTTCTCAGGAGAGAATATGTTCTGCGAGGTTATCTTTTTTTTTGCAAATCAATTACCAGCAAGAAAGAAAAGGGGAGTTTATAATGAGCTCTTCTTGGTTAATATTCTTACATCTCGCCACAGACCGTCAATAATGGAACATTACGTTTTAATTGTTAATGGAAATTTTTGCAATGCATACTTTGATTTTTATGGAGTTCTATCTCACATCTATTCTCCGTGGTTGCAGGCATTTATCGGTCAGTACGCCGAAAAAAATAACATTAGATCATTACAAAGCCTCTATAGTTTAACTTGTGGTGGATATGTTATTGTCGTTATGTATAACATTAATTTGCACGGAATAGAAAACACTGGCCAAATACAGTGCAG
>NW_023643376.1:136523-144023 GCF_015228065.2 Penaeus monodon | reverse complement strand
TGCTCATATAGCCTGAGTTGGTGGTCCCGGATTATGCAAGTAACAGGTCCTATGTCAGTCTCATGGTGTAGCTTCTATTGGACACAGGATCCTGCCAACTGTACCCCACGATCCAATGAATGGACTTGTTACAAATGACAACAAAACGAGACTTCAAGGCACTAGATAGTGTCCAGGTTTCAATTCCATATAGCAAAACTGGCAGTATTACGGCCTTGAAGACACGTAGCTTAGTCCTTCTTCATTGGTGCTGACATCTCCAAATGCTCTTGCTGATCGAGTTCAAGGCTTCTTATGCCAGACTAATCCGTCTATTGACAGTCCAGAGGCAATGGCTATGCTACCAAGGTAGGCAAAGTTCTCTGTGACTTTAATGTCCTCACCACAAGCATGAATCGACTGAACGGATTCCCCAAACCGGCCCCCAAAGTCCTGATCTTGGTCTTGGTCCAGAAGACCTCTAATCCCAAGTGCTTCGCTCCATTGCTAAATGCAACAAGAGAAGCCACCAGTGATTCTAGAGACTCAGATAGGAGAACAACATCGTCGGCAAAGTCAAGGTCTGTGACTGATATTGCTCCACACTGACTTTGACTAGTAGCTCTGCCCATTATCCAGTCCATGCAGGTGTTGAAAAGTGTTGGTGTAAAGACAAAGCCTTGCCTCACCTGAATTAACAGGAAAGAAATTCGACAGGCCCCCACCACACTTTACAGCACTTTCAGGACCAGTATATAGGCTTGCTATTAGGCCAATAATCGATGTTGGAATTCTCCTAAGTCTCAGGGTGTTCCATAACGATTCTCGATGTACTGAGTCAAACATACTACATCTTGAGGTCGATGTAGGCTGCAAGCAGCCCACGATGGCGTTCTGCAATTACTCTAAGTGCTAGGATATGGCCTATTGTGGACTCACCAGGAGTGAATCCAGACTGCTCTGGTCTCTGATGCCACAGTAGTTGTTACAGTCCCAATGATCCCTTTTCAACTTCCAGAGGGGGATGATCACACCCTTCAACAGGTCAGGGGGGTTGATTGATTGATTATTTAAAATTATTTAAAAATTATTCAAAAGTCTGCCAAGTCAACAAGGTCATTAACACCTTGTTAGATAGAAATATTAGAATATTTAAAAATCTGTCCATAAATATCTTACAAATAACAATAAATACATTTTTCCTTGTATATGGGGGAGACAAGTACATACGTCTCTGGTCTGAGAATGTTGCACATCTTTTCACTACATGTGCTACCGTTAATGGCTCTTGGCATCCCTCACAAAGTGCTTGATTTTTAGCCATCATTGGTCCATGAGTCAGTCTCATGTGCCTGATTCTTAGTCTTGTTAATACAACTTCTACTTTTCGGTTGGGATGGATGCTGGTCACCCAACTGCCAAGATCATCTCTAATCTCTCGCAGTTTGTTTCTAGAGGTATGCCTCCATTGTTCCCTCCATCTATCACAAAGACAACTCCTTATGCTGGGTTTCAGGTCGGTGTGTGGGAGAGGAAAACGAGCGGCTGAGTGGCAGCTACCTTGGCCTTCTGATCAGCTCGCTCATTCCCACTGATACCAACATGTGCTGGCACCCAACATAGAATTATCTTTTTACGTGTTGACATCAATGCAAGCCAATCTTGAACCTCCCTCACTACTGGATGTGATGAGTTTAAACTCTTGATTGCTTTCAAGGCACTACGAGAGTTACAATATATTACAACAGAATGGTTTGTAAGATCTCAGTAATTTAACTACTGCAAGGATGGCATGTAACTCTGCAGTGAAGATCGAGGCTTCTAGAGAAAGACTGCCAGATGCAGTCTTCCTTCTGCTCACTGCTGCAAAGCCCACACCATTTTCAGATTTCAAACCATCTCTATATATTGCATCTGATCCTTGGTACTTCTGCTTCAGATCTCTCCGCTTTCTCATTTCCGACCAAATCCAGCTCGACTTGATTAGTCCAAGGGAAAATTGGGGAATTCCAACAGCCAGAACCTTAGTGAGACTTAAATCAAGCTCTTCCACAAGATTCCTCATTCTCCTACCATAGGATCGGCTATCCTCAAGGGGGTTGAAAACCAATCTGGATGTAGGAGATCCCGGAATCCTTTGTAGTCTCGTGTAGTAAATCAGGTTCATGCAGTCCCGGTGTAATGAAAGAGGTGGTTCTCCACTCTCAGCATACAGGGACTCCACAGGTGAAGACCTGAAAGCCCCAGTACAAATTCTGAGAGCTTCATTGTGAACTGAGTCCAACATCCGGAGAACAGTGGGAGTTGCAGATGAATAAGCTTCTCATCCGTAATCAAACTTACTACAAATAAGTGCTCGGTAAAACCGTAGAAGCGTTGTGCGGTCTGCACCCCAAGATAGATGTGAAAGAACCCGCAAAATGCTAAGCGCTTTTGTAGCCTTCACTTTTAACTGTTTGATGTGAGGCACCCATGTAAGTCTTGAGTCAAAAATTAGACCCAAGTACTTCACCTCTTGGACAAACTGCATTGTGTTTGCGCCTAAATAGAGGGAAGGATGGAACTTTCCTCATTTGTGGAAATGTATAGCCGAGGTCTTGCTTGGAGAAAATTTGAACCCATGATATGTTGCCCACTGTACAACCTGATTTATTGCAGTCTGCATGTTTCCTTGCACATCCTGTAAGCTTCCTCCTGAGCAGTACAGTGTAAAGTCATCCACATACAGATTACATGAGACCGCACTTGGAACAACCTTTATGATGTCATTTATAGCAATGGCAAACAGGGTCACACTTAAGACACTCCCTTGTGGGATCCCTTCCAGCTGATCTTCCAGGTTAGAGAAACTGTTTCCTACTCGAACTCTAAACTTCCTGTCAGCAAGGAAGCTTTGTATGAAGGTAGGTAATGCTCCTCTTAAACCAATGTCATACAGCTTCATGAGTATGCCATGCTTCCAAGCCTTTTCAAGGTCAAAGAAGACTGCTATCATGTGACGTCGCTGTGTGAAGGAATTCTGTATAGCAGTTTCCATCCTCACAAGTGCATCTGTGGTCGATCTCAATTTTCTAAAGCCATATTGATATGGGGTCAAAACGTATTCTTTTTCTAGCAGCCATGTCAACCTGAAGTTTACCATTTTCTCCATCAGCTTGCAGATGCAGCTGGTGAGGGAAATTGGTCTGTAATTTCCTGGTGTGGAAGCATCTTTGCCAGGTTTAGGAACAGAAGACTGCTATCATGTGACGTCGCTGTGCGAAGGAATTCTGTATAGCAGTTTCCATATTCACAAATGCATCTGTGGTCGATCTCAATTTTCTAAAGCCATATTGATATGGGGTCAACACGTTTTCTTTTTCTAGCAGCCATGTCAACCTGAAGTTTACCATTTTCTCCATTAGCTTGCGGATGCAGCTGGTGAGGGAAATTGGTCTGTAATTTCCTGGTGTCGAAGCATCTTGTCCAGGTTTAGGAACAGGAATGATAATAGCTTCTCTCCATGTGGATGGCACTGTGCCCTCCCTATAGATCCTATTGAACAGGAACTTCTGGGAGCTCTCTGGTAAGTGAGATATCATTTGGTATGGAATATCGTCACTTCCTGGGGCAGTCTTATGGCAGAGCTGCAAAGCAGAGTCCATCTCCTTGCGCAAAAATGGCAAGTTATATGGAAGTTCTGCAGCAATCCTACTGAATAACGACACTGGGTGTTGTTCCTGTTGAGCCCGAAGAGTGGAGAATCGAGCAGTGTAAGATGCTCCAGAGGAGATCTCTGCCATGGATTTAGCTAGCTCATTTGCAATATCTTTTTTGTCTGTGATGATTATGCCATCTATCTTCAGAGCAGGTTGTGACATGGATGTGCTCTTTCCAGCGATCTTATGCACCTTGTCCCATACCCATGCTAAGGAGGTCCCAGAGTTAATTGAGGAGACATACTGTCTCCACGACGTCCGTCTAGCCTCCTTTAGCACACGCCTGGACTTGGCTCGGGTCTTTTTGTAATTGATCAAGGTTACAATGCTGGGGCATCGTTTCAACTGCCTTAATGCAGCTTTTCTTGCTCTGACAGCTTGTTGGCATTCATCAGACCACCATGGTACTGAGGTCGACGGTAATGCCCGCTACTTTTGGGAATGGATGCTTCTGCTGCAAGGTGAATTCGTGATGTGAAGTGATTAACAGCATCTTGAACACACTGGAAATCATTGACAGATCCTTGCAATACTGCAGTTGATCTAAAAAGATTCCAGTCCGCATGTTCAAGTCGCCATCTCTGCACTCCATTGGCTGGAATACCATTCACCTCCTCCAAAATTATTGGAAAGTGGTCGGAGTGTCATTGTTCAGTAAAACTGCATCTACCCTTAAGAACAAGGACTCCAAGGCCCTTCCTCGGGAGTTGCACAAAGTGTCTCCCCAGAGGTGATGCCGACCATTGAAATCCCCCTAGAGTAGAAATGAATGTGGCAACTGCTCAAGTAGATTTTCCAAATCATTAATGTTCAGATTATGTGGAGGAAGGTATATAGCCTTCACCTGCAGTGTTGTCTGCAGGTGGATGGCCTGGAAGGGAATGTCTTGACGTACCATTACTGCTACTCTTCCATGAGGTCCATTGCCAAAGGTCCCATAATGGGCTTGAACTTGGAATCCTCTCAGGGAAATGGTAAAATTTTCCCTAGTCATAATCTCTTGTAGACATACACAAACTGGATTATATGAAGCTATCAGATGTTGCAGTTCTTCCCGTTTTGCATGAATTCCCTGACAGTTCCATTGTATTAGAGTATCCAGTTCTTTATATTATTTCTTCATAAAGTGTTTGGCAGCACCTGTGGTCAAGGTTTGCACCACACCTTTAGGCTGTTCCTTTCCATGATCCTGGGAGTATCTTTTTAATGGTTGTTTACCTGTAGAACTAGTTTACACAGGTTTCCCTTGGACAGGTCTGTTCTTTGCCTGGGCAAAGAACGGACCTGAGCCTTTGCTTCAGGGACATTCTGTCTAGCAGCGGAGGCCCCTGTGGATGTTGTGGCAGCTGGAGTCTTTTGCACAGGTTCAGGATTCCTTGGCCGGGGCAAAGGGCATACCCGAGCCTGTACTTTCAGGGGCATTCTGCCAAGCAGCAGAGGCCCCTGTGGATGTAGTGGCAGCTGGAGCTGTCACCGTTGAGGCCTCTGGAGCCTTAAATGATGGCTCCAAAGACCTTACTTTGGGAGGAGGAGTCTCCTCAATAGACCCCTCACTCCTACTCATTTTCTGGTGGAACTCACCAGAGGCACTGTCAGCAATTTGGGACTAAGAGTTAAAGGAAGTGGCAGAGTGTGTGTTGTATGAAGCATTGGAGGGCAAGGGTTGGCGGGAAGGAGGATGGGCTAGAACCGAAGCAAAGGACCTACCTGGCTGTGCAAACAGCACACGGGCACATTGCTTTGCCTCTGGAAAACTAACTTTCCTTACTACCAATACTTCCTTTTCAAATTTGTACCTTTTACATTGCTTTGAAGAAGCTTCATGAGCTTCTTTGCAGTGGTAACAGCATATTGGACCTGGACAGTTGTCATCTCCTTGATGACCTGTTGTACCACACTTTACACATATTCTTGGTTGTCCATTTTCTTTAAAACGGCAAGAGTTGGCTCCATGCCCATAACCCTGGCAGTGGAAGCACCGCATAGGGTTGGGCACATATGGCTTTACCTTGAGGTGGTACCATGCTAACTTAACCGATTCTGGAAGGACTAACGTGTTAAAAGTTAGAAGAAGAACTGGTGTCGACTGTTCCAAACCATCAACTTTCTTCTTAAAATGTTTTACTGCCACTACATTAAAATTCTCTTGTTCCTCTAACAGTTTCTCCTTAGAATACCTCATCAGGTCTCGGGAAAAAACAATTCCCTTACACTGATTGAGGGTTTTGTGAGGAGAACATGAAACTTGAGCCCCAGGAATGTCGCATATCGCACGCAGACGGTCACTCTCGTCTGGTGACGAAACCTCAACTATTAGGCTACCATCTCACTGTGGGGTGATGCGAGGATCACGTTGACATTAACTATTTTTCGGTGTACTTCAAAAATATCAAGATCCATGATTGATACACCATCAATGGTCTTCACTACTAGGTACTTACTATATGAAATGCTTTCATATTTACCAGGTAAGATTTCCTTAGTGGATGAATAGTTCCTTGTCCCTTCTCAGCATTGTTCGAGCCCTATGCACCAAGGAATGTTGCAAGTCCATTTATCCGAGCCATGTGACACACTTCTAGTGGCCTCCAGTGGCTACAATGAGATGAAATTTTGCCTTGCCATCGGGCGTTCGCCAGCACTACTTTGAGTGTTTCATGCTCGAAGGACTCCCACAGAGCAACCTTATCCATCAGCTTTTCCAGTTATGTGAATAGATCAGAGATTGCTATGGCGAACCTTCAGGCACACTCCTCCCCCTTCAGTCTGTCCAAGTGAAACAACGTACAATGGCCACTGGAGGAACGAGGAGTTTTGAAGAGGACCTGTCAGTGTCAGTGTCACAGAACTCGGCACTCCGGTAAACTCTGCAATTCTGAAGGATTCTCCAGCTTGTGTTGACAAGAATGTGATCAGTCTCCGCCATACCATGTCCAGTGATGCGGTTTGGAGCAATGATACCAGGAGCCAGAATTCCTCAATCTCTGGGAATTAGCAAAGTCTCGGAGAAGGAGGCTGTTCTCGATGCTGGGATCAGCTCCCAAGCCATGGGACCGACAGACATCTCGTAGCCAGCTCGATCACCACATTGGCCAGGATAATTGTCTGCCATGGCTGTGACTTTGGCACAGAACGCTTCTTTCCCATCGAGTTTACAAACATTTGTAAGAATGTACGCAGCAATAAGAGACATGAAGCCAAAAGCATGCTTCAGTCTCAGTGCCTTAATATGCTCATCAACCGGTGTTACCTCAAACTATCGAGGGTTAAAGTCGGCTGGAGGTACCTATGACTACCCCCTGGAGATGACCATCGCCACGGCCCGACCAGTAGTAGGTATACTCACCCTTGCTGATCGGTATGATCAGTATGGGTGTGTACATCAAGTATCCTCACCTCCGAGAGGGTAGCCACCTCGACTCCCAACGGCTTCAGTTTCATCGATAACAGGGGTAACCACTAATCCTGCCTCAAGAACCAGATGTTCCAAGCACCTACCCAGATAGCTCGCATTAGGTTAAGCCTCGGTAAGGCATGAAAGGTACAAGGGAAATTGTGTGGTAATATATAAATAATATACACAGAATCAGTCACTATATTGTCTAATGCAGGGGGCTGTCTCCTGCGACCCCCAAACTTCCGACAACGAAAAAATAATCCTTCACGTATTCACGGCAGGAAAGAGCGTCGGACAGACTCGACATCGGCGTTTCCCTTCAGTCGTGCGCTCTATCCTGTCGAGAATACGTGGAGGATTCTTGTTTCCTGGGTTGGGGCGGTATCCCCATGACGATATAGAGACTGATTTTGTGTATACAATTCA